>NW_007407128.1:0-686 GCF_000475195.1 Diaphorina citri | reverse complement strand
TTCTAAAGAAAGAGAGAGAGAGAGAGAGAGAGAGAGAGAGAGAGAGAGTAGGTACCTAGGTACTTGGGGAAAAAAAATGCACCTACCAGCCAACCACAAAAAAAAAGAAAAAACTCAAGTGGAAAGTTTGGACTTCTTTTAGAGCAGTGAGTTACAGGATACCTTTGGATTCTTTCGAATGGAGAGAGAGAGAGAGAGAGAGAGAGAGAGAGAGAGAGAGAGAGAGAGAGAGAGTAGGTACCTAGGTACTTGAAGGGAAAAAATGCACCTACCAGCCAACCACAAAAAAAAAGAAAAAACTCAAGTGGAAAGTTTGGACTTCTTTTAAGAGCAGGGAGTTACAGGATACCTTTGGATTCTTTCGAATTCAAAGCACAGGGCCAGGCAAGAAATTACAGAATCTAGAATATTTGCTTTCAAAAAGGCAATTTCCCATGCAAATCACGTTCTGAACGTTACCTAACCATCGGCATCAAATGAATTATTGGGTGTGGGCCCAATATTTATTTCAAATTGCTGAGAAATTTAAAAAAAAGTTAAAAAAGAAACGAAAAGAAATACGAAAAATAATTCCGAAACGTTAAATTTTACAAATGAGTAAATAAATAAAAATAAAAACATTACGACTTCAGGGGCTTGAGGGGGCGAGAGGGAAGGGGGAAGGGGGAGGAAGACGACGAAAAATG
>NW_007407127.1:0-686 GCF_000475195.1 Diaphorina citri | reverse complement strand
CCTTTAGAAGAAAGGATGCTAAGAGAGTATGTGATGAAAATATTGGGAGTACCTATGTTAGGAAGGTATTGGAGAGTAAACATTAGGGGGAAATCACCGGAGAAAGGGAGGTTTAAAGAGGCCAGCCATCCTAGTAAGCTTGGAGGGTAGTACTCCTGCGCCTGCCTTGTAAGCATTAGGTTGCGGGTTCGATTCCTATCATGTGAACGAAACATGAAGGACACCCTCATCAAGTCATCACAGCGATTAGAATAGAATAGATTATAGATACACCTTATTTATCCTCTTGGGATAGGTGTGATCATTGAGTGTCACAAGTTAATCAATAATCCTAGGTACAGGATGTAACAGTTCCCCAACTTCCTGACATTGGTAGCATTAGGTTGCGGGTTCGATTCCTATTCGGGGCAAACTTTATCCTAAAGAGATAAGTTTCGCTCTCGGAACAGCTGGCTTTCTTCTATCCTGTCCTCTTTTCGATTTCGAAACAGTAAGACCTCCTTTGTTACAGTTTCCTTTTTTTACAGTTTTCACTTTTCCAAAGCCACCAAAACCTTCTGCTCCCTACTAATCTATCTACCCACAATCTCTCATCCAATTCTCAACATTTTGGTCGATTCGGGATTGATCAATTTGTGGTCTGACCTTCAGTTCAATTTACATCCAGTGGGATTATACACCATGAT
>NW_007407126.1:0-686 GCF_000475195.1 Diaphorina citri | reverse complement strand
AAGAAGAAGAAGAAGAAGAAGAAGAAGAAGAAGAAGAAGAAGAAGAAGAAGAAGAAGAAGAGGAAGAAGAAGAAGAAGGAAGAAGAGGAGAAGTAAGAACAAAGAATGGGACATTGTGGGATTGAAAACAAACATCAAACAAGAATATAATATGGGTCAGATGTATCAATCAATCATTGTACCCCAGTGTATATTGTATACTGAATTCCCTATGTAACTCTATTACTTTTGCTTCAGTGATGTAGTGGTCAATCCGCTCGACTGGTAAATGGGAGGTTGTGGGTTCAATCCTTGCCATCAACCAAGAGTATAATATGGGTCAGATGTATCAATCAATCATTGTACCCTAGTGCTAGTGTATACTGAATTCCCTATGTAACTCTATTACTTGTGCTTCAGTGGTGTAGTGGTCAATCCGCTCGACTGGTAAATGGGAGGTTGTGGGTTCAATCCTTGCCATCAACCAAGAGTATAATATGGGTCAGATGTATCAATCAATCATTGTACCCTAGTGTATAATGTATACTGAATTCCCTATGTAACTCTATTACGTTTGCTTCAGTGGTGTAGTGGTCAAGCACCTCGCTTTGTAATCAGGAGAGAGTGGGTTCAATCCCAGCAGAGGTATGAAATTATTGAAATTTATAGTTCGATTTTTTATTGTACTCAATATTGGTTGAAAATTT
>NW_007407125.1:0-687 GCF_000475195.1 Diaphorina citri | reverse complement strand
AAAAAAAATGGACCGAAAGCAATAAAATAAATATTATTATTTTTTCATAAAAAGAAGTTGAAGGTAGTTTAAAGAATTATATATGAAGAATTTTTTGACGATTTCGTGAAACAAAAGTACCTAATTACCATGGAAGCCTCTCAATCTCAACATTCCCTTGACAAGTCTTCAGACTCGGAATTTGTTAATGCTATGCTCAATGCATGGGGTTTGGACCATCTTATTCCAATATTTGCAGGTAAGTTTTTGATTTTTAAAACAAAATATTTTGACAGTATTTATTAACCACAATACTTAATATGACTTACTGCTTACTGCTTGTGTAAAGGGACTTTTCAGTCCTAGATATTATATAGGTAAAAAATTACCTATAATGTTTAGGACACAAATATAACTCAAGAGAGCTTCCCTTTCAGAAAATCGGATTGATGGTATGATCTTCAAAATGTTAAGAGACAAAGACATTGCAGAACTCATTCCAATCCTAGGAGATAGAATCAAATTTTCAATGAATTACAATTTGTACATGAAAGGTCTCCCAGCTTCTCAGGTATATTCCCTTTCATTACTTTCAATGTACCTTTTCATTTTTCATTTCATTTTTCAAATATAGCAAAAGGTGCTCTCATTTATTTTTATATAATTACAATAAACAAGAATACAACACATTAGGTACAAACATAAGGT
>NW_007407124.1:0-687 GCF_000475195.1 Diaphorina citri | reverse complement strand
TATTAAGTTGATATGAAATTACGAGAATTATGAGCCGATTAAGTGTTCGGTTAACCGTTTGTGCAATGGTGTCTGTCATAAGTGGCAGGGTTGAAATCGGTGTAAACCATACGCTTAAATGCTTCATTGTTCAGTTGGTATTTTCGGTTCGCGCCAAGTATACGTCACGATGCATGGAAAACTCCATATCAGCGCTCAAATGTTCTTGGAACTCATGCTTGGAAACAATATCTTGATTAATGAACTGTCATAAATATTTTAGAGGTAGACTCTTGGAATCCTGAATTCTTGGACTCTGTATTAGACAGGAAAGTAAGTAAGTAGCTAACCTATGGGCGAGGTTAGCCTGAAGGAATTCGCCATCACACCTTCCGTTGGTTGACAAACTTTAAGGGTTGCAAACTTCTAATAATCAAAGTTTTTATAACTTCTAATCAAAGTTTCTGATTTGGAACACCATTTGCTGACAAAAAATCATACATCAATGTGAGAAGCAAGATGTAACCAATCGAATTCCTTGATGAAACCCCCCTTTTACAAGACTGACGTGAAAATCATCACTGACAAAGAAAATGTCACTGGCATCTCAGCGACAAATTGTCTCACAAAGTAGGGTAAGTGTACCATTTATTCGCCCACCTAAAAAACGTACAATTTATTGGCCCACCTGCCCACATTTATTTTTCT
>NW_007407123.1:0-687 GCF_000475195.1 Diaphorina citri | reverse complement strand
GTTCCCGGCCCCGGTTGGTGGAAGTCGATATTCTACAGTAACGCTCATAGCCCTGGATGGGGCCAACGAACCACGCCGGGTGTGATAAGGGCTTAAGCCTAGGTGCTGATCCGTCATCCCGCGCGAAAAGAGTTCTATAAGTTCCCTCTATCAAACCTCAATCAAATTCCCTATCAAAATAGAAAAAGTCGAAGGAACAGCAAGTTCCTCAGATCTGCTCAACCAAGGTGTGCAGAATTACAGATGTGTAAAGAATGAAACACCTTAAGAGTAGAGCTTAGTGATCGTATTTAAATGGAACCAAGGTAAACAATTTAACACGCGATAGTTTTATCAAAAGGTGACTTCCTCATTAAATTATTATTGGTCATAGACTAATGGACTATTATACATATCTTCGGAATAATGTACCTAACCAACACTTTACTAATATACTACAAGATAACCAGTGGCGCGGGAAAGGTCTCCATGAAAGCACCTAAATGCGGGATGGGCATGCTACGACACAGACCACATACATAAGTCTAATGTAGCAGTTGTTTAATTGTTACAAAAATAAAAAACGGCGATGAAACACTCATTTTTTAAGGTAGGGAGTCACCGCTTCCTTAGTAGGTGTCCACAACGGAGAACCGACCATCGACGCTCGCCTAGTACCGACCCAAGAGAACATACACAAACCATGCT
>NW_007407122.1:0-687 GCF_000475195.1 Diaphorina citri | reverse complement strand
GATGTAATCAGTGAGATGTGAGAAACTTAGGTATGCTGCAAATGAAGATGTGTTTGAAAATATTTTGTAAGATAAAAAAAATTGTCCTCAAAAAGATTTGACTCTCCCCGAGTTTCAGAACTTCTGGAAATGAGGCTCCTTCATTTTTGATGACAGATGGCAGCAAAGCCCTTCTTAGTAATCGCTGAATTTTGGCTCATTATTGAAATACTGAAGTCTATTATTCAGAAATGATAGGCAGCTAGGAAAACGGTTGTCAGCACTCCAAGGATAACGAGACACTTATAAGGAACTGGACAGGATTAAGCAGAAAGAAAGCAGCCAATAAACCAACTTTCAAAATCCCTAAAAATGCATTGCTATTAGGTATTTTCCTGATGATCGAAGGTATTTTCATAGAACACAATACAGAAAGAGTGATCTTAATCTATTACCAGAAACGAACCACTTGAACAAGGGGAACTAAGAGTAAATAAATATTTCGTCGGTTAAAATTTACCTGTTTTTGGATGGTCCTTTTCTGCTTACTGCTGTCCAACTTATACCAACTGTAGGTAGCGATGCGTACATGGATTTGGTCTCCGTACAACCGTACATCATCTTCGTACATCGACTTGGTCTTTGTGTTAATGATGAGGAACATCAGTGAGGTCACTGTCACCACTCAATATTCACCAAGTTTTGCTC
>NW_007407121.1:0-687 GCF_000475195.1 Diaphorina citri | reverse complement strand
TGAGGGAAATGAAAAAAATGTTTCGTAATTTCTCCACTAGATGTCGTCATGTTTGTTGAATTTCCATTTTTTACCCCCCACTCCTGACGCAGAGTGAACGCCGCATCGATGCGGCGTAGGAATGAAAAACAGACCTCTAATCTGCAAGAAGTCTGATTTACCCTTGATTTTCGTCTGCAAATGTGTTTCCGGGATCGTGTGAAAAGATATTTTTTCTAGCCCGCGGCTGCCCGCGAGATTTTTAAAAACTTGCACATGGCGAAGTTGAAAAAATTGTGAAAAAGGAAAGGGAAAGATAGTCGAAATAGGATTTTTTATTTTTTAGACTTGAAAAATCAAGAACAGTGGTAAATTGACGAGCATTTGATGGATTGTAGAGAAGTAATTGTACAGCCAAGCAACTCTCTTCTATTAAAACAGGTGACTTAAGAGGTAAGCAATAGGTATAATCTCACTCATACTTATATGCTACAGGTATTTTGTAGCCCCACACTCTTTCCTCTCTTTAGAAGTAGGTAATGAGGTAAAAGGAAAAAAAACTTATCAAGGTACAGGCATCAATGTTGAAGTTGAGGACACATCTGTCTGTACAGAGACATAGGTATCATGTCCATACTAGGTACAGTCCGTACAGTATGTACAAACCATATCTGGTAAACACCACTGAAATACCTGTAATGCAAAGTT
>NW_007407120.1:0-687 GCF_000475195.1 Diaphorina citri | reverse complement strand
TCATGCACATGCACCCCCTCTCTCTCTCTCTCTGTGTTTTTATAGTCTATCAAATTCTGACATATTTTCCTATCAAAAGAGGGTAGATATGCATATGTGCATTGTGCATACGATTAAGCCAAGTAATAACTCTATGTATGTAGGTACCTTATATTCTTACCTAAGCGGTATGAATGTCATTCCAAACAGATACATACATACCTATAAAATATGAGATTTAAATCTCGTATTATAAGGATAGCAGGTACCTAATACTTGGATCTATTTGTGATTTATTTTGATTGTTTTTCCTCTCCCTCTCTCTCTCTTCACCTTTAGTTCCGTTTTGATTTAATCTTCCAAATATGTTTTCTATAGTCTCCCTCTCCTTTCCCCTTTCTCTTTCTCTCTCTCTCTCCTCATCTTGATATAGCTACAATTCTACAGTAATACTAATACCATAATACAGTAATAAATAGCTTGAACAAGCATGACTATCACTATGATACCCTCTACCCGTGATAAGGTTTATTATTTGCCGGTTGACTGCACCACTTGCCAAATCCAAAACGGTCAAGGTGCTTTCCTGGTAGAAAATGAATTTGTGGACCATAGGATTTGTCAAAGAACAGTGGATTTTGTGGCGCTTACGACTACAAGAAATCTTACAAGGAATCGCAGTGCCTCATTCAAACTAAAAGCCCGTTC
>NW_007407119.1:0-687 GCF_000475195.1 Diaphorina citri | reverse complement strand
ATTTCTTCATCTATTGATTCGATATTTTTATGGTGCTGTTTCCATATATTATTTATCTTCCATTATAAAAGGTAAGAGTCATTATGTTTACAAGCTCTCATTTTGCTATCATTCGCTACAGATGTATAATGGAAATGTGCCCAGCTACTACGTCCAAGAAATAAAAAATTATGATTAATAAATTTATGCTATTTCTAATAAAGACGCAGGTAAACATCAAATCAAGAATCAGCACCTATCAGAAGTGATGACATTGCTCCTCTGCACAATCAGAGAACAATCTCCGCTGAAGATATTTGATATAAATAATATCTCTGACTTATCTTTGGAATTTTATGATAATCTGATAAAAGTTTGAAGTGATAGCACAAACCCAGTTTAAAAGATCAAGCAGAAGTCGAAGTGCCGAAGTGGGAAGATGACAGGAAAATTAATTTCATATCCAGATCGTAGATATAAGCGATTGGAGAGAAATTTCCTCTATATAAAGAATGGGTAGTAAATTACTTACTTTTTATGGGAGGGATCTGCAAGTAATCTTTCTGGAAATATTATTACCTACGATTATCAGGCCTTTAAATGTGTAGGTGCACAGTTTAAAGGCCAAATACACAGTTGCACACTTTCTAATGGCAGTTAAGCTCTGATGTGTGTTAAGGAATGGGATAGCACAGTGACAGGCATCGG
>NW_007407118.1:0-687 GCF_000475195.1 Diaphorina citri | reverse complement strand
AGCCGTCGTTGTAAGCTTGAGCGCCACCGGCGTCGTATCATACGTCACGTTCGGGTAAGTTCGGTTCTCGTTGAAGGTCGACACGAACTCGTCCAGCTTCGGCAAGACCTGGATAACAAGAAGAGAGAAAATAGAAAGAAGACGTAACAAGAAGAAGAATTTCAATGAATTAACACAGAAGAAAATCGTTCCTGAAAAGTACCAATGGGTGCTTATATAGGAACAAAAGAAAGACGATGTTCAAGTTACATTAAATAAACCATTATATCAATCCCTCCTAACTTCCTTAACAGTTACTGTGCAGTGTGAATGTGTGAGTGAACGTTCTCATCATGCCTTTTTTTACACATCTACACACTCAGAAGTTCTAGAGAACTATCTGAGGCAATAACTGATGGTGTGACCTGTGCCCTGTTCCAATATTGTACAGATTTGTAAGTTACAAGTATGGTAACGGCCATCTTGAATTCTACAGAAAAAAAAGCGTCCCAATATGATATGGAAGAGTATAGTAAACACTTGTAAAACTACAGTAGTAAGTTACCAAGATAAAATCCGTGAATATTCTGTGAAGGTTTTTCTTATGATAAAATATTTTTATTAGATTTGTTGTAAGATTTTTTCTACCAATGAATCTACTTTGGTAAACCATACTATGGAAGTAATTTTGTTGAGAATTTTTCAGTT
>NW_007407117.1:0-687 GCF_000475195.1 Diaphorina citri | reverse complement strand
AGTTCCGAGATTCGAACCCACGTACCTTGGTCATCAGGATCGTCTGGTTCGCAGCCCACACATCCAGAACACGGGTCCTTACTTTTATACTGGTAGAATACCCAACCACACACCGGGAATTTACCTCTACGGATGGGATAGATTTTTTTTTTTTAAACACTTTAACTGCCGAGCCATTTCACCAATACCACAAGCCAGTGCCAACGGCGATTTTAATGGGTGAACAAAAATGTTACACACGGCATAGACAAACATTCTAGTTGGTCTATGCTGTGTGTAACATTAACAAATATTTTCATTTTGATAAGTCCTACGCCAAAACCAAGTATACCATATGAAACTGCAGTGCCGAGAGAATCTAATCAGCATATAAAAAAGCATAAGATGTGTAACATTATTGTTCACACCAGCTCTTGAAAAGAACTCTGCTGTGTAACATTAATGATCACACAAGAAATGTCAATGTGAACGAAAATGTTACACACGGCAGTTAAAGTGTTAAATTCCGAGATTCGAACCCACGTACCTTGGTCATCCGGATCCTCTGGTTCACAGCCCACACATCCAGGACACGGGTCCTTGCTCTTATACTGGTAGAAGTGAGGGGGGAGAGAATATTTCAGGGTGAGAGCCCGCTCTTCTTCGCTCAACTGGGGTACTTTCTCAAACACTATCTCCACTTCATCT
>NW_007407116.1:0-687 GCF_000475195.1 Diaphorina citri | reverse complement strand
GATCTCTGTTGTTTGAAGATCTGATAGTCGATATCCTTTTTCGTCGAGTGCCATTTTTTCCATGCTTTCAGTCTTTGATCTATCGCTTCTTCGCATTTCTGGTCCCACCAATCATGTTTCCTTGTTCTTTTCATTTTGGCTACTTCAATGGCAGATTTAATCATTCCTTCTTTGATGTCTTCCCATTTTTCCGAATTAATTTCCAAATTTTGACAGAATTCTGATTTTTTCTCTCTCAAGGTATTTGCATCTATTCGCTGGGTGTTTTGTTTTTGAGGCTGTTTCTTTCTTTGTGGTAGAAAGTTCAGTTTTATTGTCGACAGGTAGTGGTCGGTCTCAATGTTTGCTCCTTTTCGTACTTTTACGTTCATGATCTCTTTTTGATTGCAGTGTGTGATGGCAACATGATCAATCTGAAACTCTCCAAGGCTGAGGTTGGGTGATTTCCAGGTTTTTTGTTTTCTTGGGAGTTTTTTAAAACTGGTGGACATTATCTTCAAATTAAATCCTTTGCAGAGTTCTATCAATCTTTCCCCATTTTTGTTTGTTCTTTTGTGAGCTGGGTAATCTCCTACTGTTGTTTTGTATCTTTTTTCTGGTCCAAGTTGGGCGTTGAAGTCTCCTAATAGAATTTTGACATTAGACATAGGGATTTTAGAGAGCTCATAATCCAGGGTTTCCCAGTAG
>NW_007407115.1:0-687 GCF_000475195.1 Diaphorina citri | reverse complement strand
TAGAGAAAGAGAGGAAAGGATAAGAGTGTGAAAGATACAGGGAGAAAAGGATTCATGAGGGATTTTAGTTACATAATATCCGGATACCTACCTACTCAAAAAGGAGTCAAAGACTGCAATTTTGAAATACTTCAACCTAGATTTTCACTCCCACTCCTCACTCGAAAGTACCAGCTAGATAGTAGGTAGAATATGTTCAACCATTATTTTAATAGCAAAACTCGGTGTCACTCTTTCAAACCTAAAGTTAGAATTACCTTTATACTGTCGATGTCGCCTAGTACTTCAGGGTACGTTGTTTTTACATCCATGTCCATTCTGGAACGGAAAAGTTATAAAAATGTCGGTACCTACTAGCCGGAATTGTACCCCAGCACCTCTAAACTCAGAATCATAGAGTATAAATCAGAATGTTCCACATTTCGGGTTCCTCATAAACTAAGGGAGACTGCCCTTATGGCAATTTCAATTTTTGTCATAATCCATCCAGGCTTTTACTCCATTTTTTAGAATTGTTCTACATTGTTTACTGAAATCGTTTCTCTAGTCAACTTCGCAAAATCTACTGAATCGTTTCTAAGGTTATTCACAGTGCAGAGTTGTCTAAGTGGTACAAGAGTGATACAGTATAGGAGTATGAGACTACTAGCTTTTACAATACTAATGTTATTTACGTGGAATGTTTTT
>NW_007407114.1:0-687 GCF_000475195.1 Diaphorina citri | reverse complement strand
TTAAGAAGACAGGACTAATGGTCTAGGATATGTTAATGTGAACAGGATAAGGTAATATCCTGATTAGAACGTTGGACCGATGCCAATTAGGAAAACACAACTAAACAGAACTGCACACAGATGTGTACACATTGTATACGGAGGGAGCTGCAATTAAAGTATGAGCAGAGAGCAGAGTGCCACTAGGCGCTAGTACACTGATGGTAGATTTCACCAACCTTCTTTCCAGCGTCAAACAGCCCGTTAGCTTAACAGCCCTGTTAAGCCAATAAAAATTAAATGGAACTTAACTGGCTGTTAGCTTAACAGGAGTTCTAAAGACTGAATAAATATTGATGAAATCCTACATGGGACAATATGCTACCGTAAACCATGCTTCAAAGCAACATGTACCAAATCAATCAAATCATGCTCTATGACCAAATCAATCAAATGCAAAACCTTTTCCATGCTATGCTCTGTCTCATGTTGACCGTCGCGCGTCGGTTCTCGGTTGAAATTGTTGTGAATACTTTTGAAGCATGCTTCAATAGAGGCATATTGCCTCAGAGCGATTGCGCCTTTTTGATTGAATGAGCAGTGCATAAATAGACGGAGCAGTGTGCCTGTGTTTTTAGATTAAAAAACAATGTTGCCTTTATTTGTTTACAGTGTCACTCCGGCAACACCGTAAAGTTTAGATGCAGC
>NW_007407113.1:0-687 GCF_000475195.1 Diaphorina citri | reverse complement strand
GTTT
Organism: Diaphorina citri; assembly: GCF_000475195.1. Taxonomy (NCBI): domain Eukaryota; kingdom Metazoa; phylum Arthropoda; class Insecta; order Hemiptera; family Psyllidae; genus Diaphorina; species Diaphorina citri. The sequence continues at coordinate 683 of NW_007407113.1, read as the reverse complement.
CTCTATTTCCCTTTTTACCCTCTCCCCTTCCTTTTCTCTTCTCCCTCCATCTCTTTGTATCTTTTTCTCTCTCTTTTCATTTCCCTTTCTCTTTCTTTCTTTCCCTTTGCCTATTTATTTCATTGTCTACCTCTTTTTCTGTCACCCTTTCTCTTCCTCCCTAGCTATCACCTCCTCCCTCCCCTTCTTTTCTCTTCTCCCTCCATTTCCTCCTCTCTCTCTCTCTTTCTCATTTCTCTCTCTACTCTTTCTATCAGTTTCTCCACTTCCTCTTTCATCTGATTCTCTTTCTCTAACTCTTTCCTCTCTCATACCCTTTTCTATCTCATTCTTTCTCTCTCTCCCTCTATTCTCTCTTTTCTCTCTCTACTCTTTCTATCAGTTTCTCCACTTCCTCTTTCATCTGATTCTCTTTCTCTAACTCTTTCCTCTCTCATACCCTTTTCTATCTCATTCTCTCTTTCTCTCTCTCCCTCCCTGTCTCTCTCTCTCTCTCTTTTCTCTCTCTACTCTTTCTATCAGTTTCTCCACTTCCTCTTTCATTTGATTCTCTTTCTCTAACTCTTTCCTCTCTCATACCCTTTCTATCTCATTCTCTATTTCTCTCTCTCTCTCCCTCCCTCTATTCTCTCTTTCTCATACCCTTTTCTATCTCTCATTCTCCGTGGTTATTTATTAAGGTT
>NW_007407112.1:0-687 GCF_000475195.1 Diaphorina citri | reverse complement strand
AGGGTTGAAATATCAAAATTCAAGATGAAATTTTTGAGAAGTTAAAGTTTAAAGCATACGGTTTTCGGAGGGCTGAGGGAATGGAAAATGTATATGGGGCTAACCCGATGTTACCCCATCGGGATGATATTTTTGAGATATTGAAAGAAGCTTGACGGATCCAAGTTTAGTATTAGTCACAAAGAGAGTGTCCTTCTAAGTTTTTCAAGTTATTACACATTCTGTTTGGGGTGCCAATTAAATGGAGATTTGCCCAGAGAGGAGAGAGGTTTGTAGGAGAGTTATAGGAGACACAAGTCATACTTGCGAGAAATTGGAAGACTGTTTATCGACGTAGCGTGGAAGATTGTGCTGCTCGAGAAAAATATGTACATATTTGGTGATATTAGGTCTGTTATTCATTCCGACGCGGGTACGATGCGAACCCGACGTGAAGTGACGCGTGTTTTTCATTCCACTTCCCCTCCTTTAGCGTCGAGCGTAATTTCTCCGCTAGATGTCATGGTTATTGAGTTTTCACAATTTTTACCCCTACTCCTGACGCAGAGTGAACGTCAAGTGACGCTGCATCGATGCGGCGTAGGAATGAAAAATAACAGGCCTATTATATGATACAATTTTCACGGAACAATTTTGGTTCACATCGGCAAAATCCAGCACAATATGTTACTTAGAAACTGGATGTGG
>NW_007407111.1:0-687 GCF_000475195.1 Diaphorina citri | reverse complement strand
TGTTGCAGAGAATAGTTTGAACTCTACGTGGAAATGAGTTTGAAGTCTAGGTGGAACAATGGATGACCCAATATGTACATCGGTACATAATATGACTGTAAACGACATGTAAATGTCCTTCATGCCCAATAGGTATAGCTATAATATGTTAGTAGGTTCTCATGTGAGTGATTGTCTGCATTATATACTGTAACAAGACGAGCACCCTCATTCCAAGTGAGATCAAAGTGATGACACTTCCGAGACAAACGTCAGTGACGTGTGATGTGATTAGGGAACATAGTGTGAACTGTATAGAGTATATAGGCAGATAGATAGGACCGTATTGCCCTATGCTCCCAATGTCTAAGAAACAGCACACAGACGATCTTGTCCGTGCCCGTGTCAACGACGCATGTGTAAAATTCCTCTTCATCCAAGTCGAAAATTTTACATAAATACACACACATCTCTCCTCTCTCGCACACACACATTTCCCCGAAATAGATGTTTGATTCGGTCGAATGGTGTGTTTTTGGGGGCTTCTCTTCTCTCTCAGATGCTCTCCTATACAATTGAAATCCCTATGCTTTACATTGTGCATTTGGCCGCGGCATGAAGGGATTTGCCTCTGTAGTGCCAGCTGCCCACCACTCTACAAAAGTATACAGAGACTAATGTAATGAGTCAGGGGAAATTAAATTTTTT
>NW_007407110.1:0-687 GCF_000475195.1 Diaphorina citri | reverse complement strand
TGAATTTGGACCATAAAAAATGAGATGTCTTCAAGTTATGGCCATTTTCCCGAGTGTCTTAAAAATAGGACGCTTTGTGAGACCCAGAACATTGATGTCAATATCAAATAGTGAATACTTCCAAGTCAAATAGAGAATACCTAACTTCCTACTTAAAATCGACAGACAGACATTGGTAACAAATACAGGTATGTACCTACCTACATATTTCCTATTTTTGATACAGAAGTTTACAAGTTTCCAATATTAACTTTTCCAAGTTTGACATCAAACAGATACCTTTGAAAATAAAAAATAAGCGAATAGGCAAAGGAGAGAGCGAGAGGGAAATAGGGAGAGAAAGAAATTTCAACAGGAAGTTATGAAAACAGGAAACCAAGAAAGATGCATCACTCTGAAGAGAGAGAAAGAGAGGAATAGGAAAGTGAGAGGAAGAGAGAGTGATATAGGAATAGGAAAGTGAGAGGAAGAGAGAAATAGGAAAGCTAGTACTTAATGAGAAATGTTGAAAGAGGAAGAGAGAGGGGAAAAGGAAAGAGAGAGAAAGAAGAGAATGTAAAGAGAAGAAGTTGTGGACAGAAAGTAATTTTGAATCCTTGTCTGGTTTTTGAAAAATTGGAAACTTTAACTCAAAGTGAGACGAGAAGAAAAGTAGGAAGAGATAGGAATGTTTTGTTCCTTGCAAAT
>NW_007407109.1:0-687 GCF_000475195.1 Diaphorina citri | reverse complement strand
CTTCCATCGGGATATTTTCCTGAAGGAGCTGGAGAAGTATGAGAACATGCCGGAAGATCTGGGCCATTGCTTTGTTACATGGGTAAGGAGATTGTGCTTTTTTGATCGAACAAAGTGAAGAGTGTTAGTTATGTTGTTATGTAGGTATTTCATTTCATAATTCGTATGGAACTTCACAAAGTCTTCCATCAAGATGCGAACAAAGTGAATTTGAAGTTTTTAACTCGGGGGTTTTGCACTTGGTTTGTTTGTCTGTTTTTTCCGCAAACATTACAGAATAATGGGTCAGATATTGATGAACTTTGGCAAACATATTCTACACACACTAGGAAATTTCTCATGTTTAGAGTGAGTTTTTTCCATCAACTCCCGAAAAACTATCATGTAATTTTTGGACCAATTGGGATTTTATTTTAGAGTGGGTTTTTTTCCATCAACTCCCGAAAAACTATGTATTTTTATTTGATTAAATTTGTCAAACATGTTTAGAGCACATGTATATTTGATTATTAGATTTTGGACCCAATCAGGCTTTCAGGAGTCCCATAGGGTTCCCTTTTTCTGAGTTCTACAGTTTCCTAATCCACTAATCCACCACTTCTGTCCATCCTCAGGCTCAGAAGTTCAACATGTACGTGCACTACTGTCGTAACAAGCCCGACTCTAACGCCCTCCTGGTACAACATG
>NW_007407108.1:0-687 GCF_000475195.1 Diaphorina citri | reverse complement strand
TTTACTTTTACCCATATGGTTTTAGTGTCCTAACTCTTATAATGTACGATTGTGCGCATTATTTCTTAATTCTTTATTTTCAGTTTTTTTAGGCATAAGCACCGAAACATCTCTAGAGAGTTTGGTCGTGACCAGTGGTGAAGCTAAGTAGTGGGTGACCACTCGACCCACCTCTGTGGCCGAGTGGTCAAGAGCACTGACTCTCAAGGTGTTGAGTTCGAATCCCGGCTAGGGCGGAAATTTTCTGACCAGACTTTTCCGTTCTTGGATAGACATGGATGTAAAAGATTTTGCCTTGAAGTTATGAGAAAGCGGTACTCAGGTACCATATATTCAGCATAGTTACACCACTGCTCAATCATTCAAACTATTCAAAGATGATTTGTTTCTTTTCTTGTTTAATTCAAATAAAAACTTTGAAGAAATGTAGGTAGGTACCTACTCCGTGCTATTTTCTTCTGTGATGAGCTTTGGTGCACGATTATGATTCTTCAACTTTCATTCTAACTTGAATACTATAAAAACTGGTCAATTTTAAGAGAATCATTGGGGAAGAGAATCATTTCATCAGAAAATTTTAGGTACCTAGAAATAGTAAATCCATGTAGGTAGGTAGGTAGGTACTTACCTACCAAACCTATACCTGACTATCTAATGGCCGAAAGTTGTACTATGGTTCCTTTACAG
>NW_007407107.1:0-687 GCF_000475195.1 Diaphorina citri | reverse complement strand
AGTTATTAAACTGTTGTTATCATGATGGGGTAATTTGTTCTGAGCTGACAGTCTACATTAAACAGTACTTATGTATATGTACTTGTACTTAGACTAGACACAAACATCCCTGCATTAATATTAGCAGGCATTGTACCTAGCTTCCTGGAAGTTCCTCGGTAATATACCTAGCTAGCTTCCTAGAACTTTTCCTAGGTATTAAACTCTCGTAGATCATTTCAAACTACCTTTTCTTGTTTCTTTCCTCTTCTTTTCCCTTATTCTTAAAAGAAGAAAATAAAAGGAGATTATAAGGGAAAAGAAGTAACTTCCTTACCCGAATTACATCTTTCCTCTCTTCTCCTCTTTGAGTCTTCACGAATTTCCCTTTTTTTTTTTTTTTTTGTGGAATCAACTGAGTTATCCACAAGAATCCTGGACTGAAATTAAATGCGAAGAAATGAAATTTATCTGATTTCAGACCCGATTCTACTGGAAATTGGAATCTAGAACTACTCGTATCATGGATGAATAACGCAGTTCAGGTTCCACATAAATAAATAAGTTTAAATTTCTAAATCAGGTTTAAATCACCACATGACCCTAGCCTAGATGTCCGGCCTATCATTGCATAATACATACCTATGCTCTATACTTCTTCTAAAAAGGTTTCATTCTATCATCAAGTCCTTTGTTTGAGCCTCTCTT
>NW_007407106.1:0-687 GCF_000475195.1 Diaphorina citri | reverse complement strand
CATGAGCAACATCCTACATCTAATAAATGAAAAAGATGAAGAGCTGACATTGTTGATGAAGTGAGCATAAAACTAGGAGATGCCTGTCTAGTATACGTAAGTAAGTAAGTTCACATATCTTTTGGATTGAGTTTTTGTATGGATGCGGATGGTGACATGGATGAAGAAATAGCAAGCAGAATACATGCAGGATGGATGAACTGGAGAAAGATGTCAGGAGTGCTGTGTGACAAAAGAATAAGACCTAAAACAAAGGATAGGTAGATTTGTGTATAAAACCGTAGTGAGACCGGCAATAATGTATGGAGCGGAAACGTGGCCTATCAAGAAGAGACAGGAAGAAAGAATGAACGTGGCAGAGATGAAAATGTTGAGATGGATGTGTGGCGTCACCAGAATGGACAGAATCAGGAATACTAGAATACAAGGTAGGTAGCTTTGGTTAAAGTAACTGAGATCTCAAGAAAGAAACAGGAGAGAAAAGGCTTGAATGGTTTGTGTGGACACATCGAAATATTTCTTGCTGTTGAGGGTTATAACAAAGTCCTTTCTTTTGATCAGTAACTTATACATATAGGTACCTATGTATAAGTAATACCTGCAGAGTTTTACCATCACTGTATAATTTATTTATAGTTAGGTACGAGTGTGTAAAATTGTACTTAATGGTAACTGCTAATATAAGGT
>NW_007407105.1:0-687 GCF_000475195.1 Diaphorina citri | reverse complement strand
TGTCTAGTTTTAGGGGATAAGCCAGCATTGAACATTACAAGAAATGACTTCTTACCACTAGTGAGATCATCTTTCAAAGATACAGTTGCAGTTGTTGATTTGTCTACTTTGTTCTTAGTACTGGGAGTTGATGCTTTGATAGACTTTTCATTTTCCAATGCCAAATCTCTGAGGAAAGAAAGGAATTTAAAAATAAGCATGAATGTTTAATGTTGAACACCTTCCTGAATTTATGATTGGGCTTGGACCAGAACTACCAACCACCAGAAACAAAGTCCACCACACTAACCAGTGGTTAACCACTGAATTCATCCTCAAAACAGTATTTAATTTTACGACTTGAACTTCAACCACCAACCTTCAGATCACTTCACCTCATTTGCACACACTTCATCATGTAAATTCTTACAATTCATGAATTCTCCTTGTTTCTCTCTCTCTCTCTCTCTCTCTCTCTCTTCTAACAATGAATCAACTGCTACATTAGACACATGTGGTCTGTGTCATACCATACCCATCCCATAGTATGTCTCTCATCAGATGGGCGATAAGAGACACAATACTTCCCAATTGGATGCTGGGTCAACATGAGAACACCAGAAAGTAACCGTTGAAATATTTGCAATTGAAAAATGAGTGCAAAATTTTTGTTGATGGAGGGATTTGCACCCTGAACCTTCTGCATGG
>NW_007407104.1:0-687 GCF_000475195.1 Diaphorina citri | reverse complement strand
TGTATTTGTTTTCATACGAGTGATGCTGTGCATAGTTTTGCTACTAAATCTATAACCTAGGTTAGATAATGACATAATATTGTAGATATGGTTTAGGGATTTTTACTTTCAATCGATACGGTATACGGATGGCTGAATTCATAGTTTTATTACTTGTCATGTACGTAATTTCTAAGCCTATTGTAATAACTTAATAAGAAAGTTGATCAATTTAATGCTATCTATTTCAAAGTAATGGGAGGCAGAGAGGTAGTTCAAATGTAATAATGGGGCTGTGCTACCAGAACTAGTACACTATACTCGTACTGTAACTGTAAACCAATCTTCTGGAAACCAATGAAAAAAGCTCCTCCTCCTAGATGGTTTCTAAAATATCTGATTTCAAAATGAAGCTTTTGAAGAGTTGACATTGTTGACAATACTTTTTCCCTATACTATTATTCACTATCAAGTAATCTTTTCAACGGGCTAATACAAAGGATAACACTGGTATATGCGGGTAGAACCAATATTTTTTATGATTTCCATTTTGTTTTCACTGCTCCCACGTATGTGTTACTGTATGGAACAAATTGGTTGATATTACATGAAAATTATCAATGGCTTTCTCGTTTTATTCAAACAGATATCCAAAGGACACGCGATTTGTATGGCTCTTTTATTCCTCTTTTATAGCATGCTCCAAAG
>NW_007407103.1:0-687 GCF_000475195.1 Diaphorina citri | reverse complement strand
GAGTGAGGGTGAGTAGCTATCCAAAGGAGTTCCTACATCAATACCTACATTAAATAGAATTTTATATTTAGAAATGTTTCTTCATGACAATATACATAGTTATTAGTCATTTATCCTGATGAAATATACACTTGCGAGTACCCAATCTTTTCATTATTGATGTGATTTCACAGATATTGAGTGACCGGATGTTCATCACTGATGCAGAGAGGGCATCCAGACTTCAATCGAAAGTTAGCAAATCCTCTGTTTACTTCTATTATTTCAACTTCAGGGGAAGGTACAGTTTGACGGATTATTACGAAAAGAAGCCTCATAACTTCGGTAAGATTTTGATAAAATCATAATGTGCAGGTAGGTAGGTAGGTAGGTAGGTAGGTAGGTAGGCATTTAGAGAGTGTAGCCGGTTTATTAAACATTGGAAACTCTAGAATTTCAAGTCTTTCTGAGGCTCCCGTGTCCCCGTAAACGTAAATAGTAGAAGAACTGACCTAACATTTTAGTTGTACCTACTTACCTATATATTGGTACCTACGTTTTTTCATGATAAAAGAGGTAATGGTTAGGTACCTGTATGATCCTTTACAAAAGATACTTAGAAAAGTAGGTATAGGAACTGAAAGAAGAATGAATGTAACACTAGATGGAGAGAAACTAGGAGAAGTGGAGAATTTCAAGTACCTGGGA
>NW_007407102.1:0-687 GCF_000475195.1 Diaphorina citri | reverse complement strand
TTTGGACTTTGGTGTTGGTTTATTTGATATGGCATGTTCTTAGTAGTATTAACTAATTTTAGAATAGTAATATTTGAACTGGTGAGGCATTAACAACGAAATGCCATTAAAAAGACAGGAATCAGGATGGATGTATTCATCTGATAACTTCCTTGAATCAATGTTCACAAGAGTTTCAAAAATTATTGAACCACGTACTCTGCACGGAACTTTTGATACAGACTGTTGCTCACGGCAAGAAATCATTATAAACAATGTAATATTGGTTCTATTCAATGGAAGAAGGGGGGAGGTGAGAAAAAATGTTATCAAATAATTTCCTTTGGGAAGATTTTGTAAACGGTGAATTCAGATGTTCAAATTACAGGTTTTAAATTAACATGATCTGGGCCACACTGAAATTAAATCAATGATTGGCCTTTGTTATTTCTTTGGTTAATCATTGATTAATTTTGCTAATTAATTGATTAAGTTTGTTGATTAATCGATTAATTTTCATAATTAATTGATTAATTCTGTTAATTAATTGATTAAGGTTGCTATGTGCGGTCCTGAGCCTTTGAAAATTTGATAGCCCGCGATTTTTCAAATCTGTTGTACGTTATTTGTCCGATTTGAATGTTGATCTCTGATCGTACCATCATAGTTTTAATTTGTTACGATTACCATCACTTCCACAAAATGTTA
>NW_007407101.1:0-687 GCF_000475195.1 Diaphorina citri | reverse complement strand
TTTCTCATAGTTGCAATCTTTGTTCTCGACTTTCAATATAGTTCTTCCAACCAAAATGACTCAAAGAAGTAAAGTTGTTGAGTTGTACAAAACAGTAAGTATGTCTCTACCTCTACCCGATGGAGACTACCAACTTGGCTTTCGTATGTCTGATGTGAAGATGACTGCAATTAAATCAGTTCTTGCATAACAAGATCTTGAATTTTATAGTCATGACTCAACAGGGATTATGGGTTAATAGGTTTAATTCCTGTAATTTACCAAGTACTGCATGTTGCACAATTATGTGTATTATTTGGGTTAATAGGTTTAATTCCTGTAATTTACCAAGTACTGCATGTTGCACAATTATGTGTATTATTCTAATATCTGATAACCAACTTAGATGATTATGACGATGATGCGGATGATGATATCTATGAGCGAAGTAAACCTCGCGTGAGTACAGAGACGAGTAATCCTAACAATATTGTGTACAAAGATCTGCTGCAGATATTTCTTGCCACGAGGAATCCCAAGCCTGATGATGAGATCTTCTCGTTCAAGAATGAAGCAGAGGATGGGGAGTCTCTCACATCAGGAGGGCTTGGCTCCTGTATCTCTACCTCTCCAGTCACCATCAGTGGGGGAACCAGTGCAGGTGCTGGCCAGTATATGGATAGCTTCAACAAGATAGACTTTAGTAAG
>NW_007407100.1:0-687 GCF_000475195.1 Diaphorina citri | reverse complement strand
TTTTTTTCGTCTTTAATTTGGGAGCATCATGGTTGATTTGAAAAAAAAAAAATAAATAAAAACGAAAAAAATGTTGCTAAATAACTTTTAATTGGACCGGTTGATTGGAAGATGGTTAAGATGGTTTACTAGTAAAGTTATTTTTGATTGATTAGTTTCAACAAGTAGTAGGTACGGGTACCTATACCTATGTTGTATAGAGGGAGTAGGTTTTGAACTAGGTATACGTCCTATAGGAGTAGGTACGTACACCTGTGGAAATTGGTTACATTAGTAACATTTCCAGAGGCGTATTTGAGATTTTAAAGCCAAGAACTTGAATACTTGAAAAATGCAAGATGAATATTGAATATTTAAGAACTAAGTATAACAACTGAGCTCTTGGTTTTGAACTAGGTATACGTCCTATAGGAGTAGGTACGTACACCTGTGGAAAATTGGTTACATTAGTACCTAACTTTTTCAGAGGCGTATTTGAGATTTTGGCGCGAAGAACTTGAATACTTGAAAAATCCAAGATGAACTTGAATATTTAAGAACTAAGTATAACAACTGAGCTCTTAAGTGTCCACACATGGACGACGGCCGTCGGTCGACCAGGTGAATCTATGTATGTTGTCTAGGCAGTGTGGACGGTTTCAGTCGACATCGATCGACGGTGGTCGACTGTGTGGACACAGCTTTTTC
>NW_007407099.1:0-687 GCF_000475195.1 Diaphorina citri | reverse complement strand
TCTCTCTTCCTCACTTCTCCCATCTGGCAATCAGTCAATAGTACTCAAGAGGATCTATCAATCACTCAAGAACAAAATCCACCAATCAAGCGTCTGTTGTATTTTTAAAACGATGCAAGACGGGAAAAAAATCACTTTGTCAATTTGAAAAGCAATTTCCCATCAAGATAACGAAAAAAAATGTAGTTTGTGATGAGGCACTTCCTTCTTCTTCTTCTCCTTCTTCTTCACCTCTTTCCTCTTCTTCTTCTTCTCCTCCCTTTTTTCTCATTCGACATTACATTAATTCAATGATTTTATTTTTTATCATTTCTGGAACGTAGAAACGTATTCTTCTTCTTCTTCTTCTTCTTCTCCTTCTCCTTCTTCCTCTTCTTTTTCGTCTTCTTCTTCGTCTCTTTCCTCTTCTTCTTCTTCTTCTTCTTCTTCTTCTTCTTCTTCTTCCTCTTCCTCTTCTTATTCTTCTTATTCTTCTCCTTCTCTTGAGGGGTAAAAAATCAGTCTGCTGCAGTCGATTCAAAGGAGAATCTGATGGAGGGGAAAAGGCAAAGAATACCAACTAGTTAGGTAGTTATGTATTTATTAGGTATACCTACGTATTGTAATACCTATTTAGCCAACACCTGAGAGCAGCCTAAGACGCGTTTCGTTCTTATTTGAACTCATCAGTTAGACATAGCTCTCAGG
>NW_007407098.1:0-687 GCF_000475195.1 Diaphorina citri | reverse complement strand
TTAGAACGGAAACAAATGAAGAACATAAATTTCCAAGCTCCAAAGTTATTTTCTCGGCAGAGTCTCTTGTATACAGGGTTTGCTCAAAAATCCAGACTCACTCTCACTCACCTTTCTTTTAAGAGTTTTGACAGGGGGAACTGTAACAAGAAAGGTCTTATCGTCCCAAAATCGAAGAGAGTATTAGGGTAAAACCGTTTCTATTTATTATAAAGTTCACAGCGGGCGGGCATCGAACCCGCGACCTAGCGCTTACACGGCATGTGGTTTTCAAGATAATTATTTATTAACTAGTTACAATTACAAATGACTTTAGGGTAGGTATGCAGCTTCCTCTTAGTGTTTTTTTTTTATGATCAGGATTTTGATGAACCCTTTATGTCAAAGGTTGAAAGCTCGTAACATACTTATATAGATCATACCTACACCAAGGTATACTTTTATACAGGGTGAAGCCATCATCTATCTCGCTAACATAGAATATTAAATTTTTATTCCCCATCCCCCCAGAGAGGTCACATTAATTTTGAATGCAAGGTCGAATACCATTTGAAATGTCTCTAAAGTCCTAATGTGACGTCAAAAATGTGAAAGATTTCTTTTTTTCCCTCCTTTTTTTAGTGTGACAGAATTCCCCAAAAGGGAGTTCTTCCACCCAACCACAGGCTAATAATAATATTACTGCAT
>NW_007407097.1:0-687 GCF_000475195.1 Diaphorina citri | reverse complement strand
AGAGCCAAGGACTACGACCTGCGCTCCATTCACCTTCCCCACCACAATACCAGTATGGGTGAGTGTAGTTTTTTATTTCATTTTTATTTTTAATCAAGTTTCCATTTATCATCCTAAAACCATAAAAAAAAATCATCTAAATTATGTACCTATCCGTAAAAGCAAAGCTTGTGCCACGCATGGGGATGAATTATTTCTGGTCAGCTCCCATAGTGTAGTGGTCACAGCGCTCGCCTTGCACACGGGAGACCCGGGTTCGATTCCCGGCAAGGTCAAAAAATTTGAAATAAAAAGTAAAAAAAAAAATCATGCTAATGATTGATTCCGTGACTGGCTGTTCTACTCAGTGAGGAAAATGAGTAGCTGACACATATCAATGCGCATAGCGACTGGTGCCAGCATTTTAGGTAAACATTGGTTTTGGTATTATTGAGATATTTGGAAACTCCTATAATGCTGCAGTGAGCACCAAGATTGTGATTTACATAATAACACAAAGAAACGGTATTTATTTATTTTACTTCCCTCGGTTACTGTACAATTTTACTTTCCTATGTACCTACTTGTGTCGTTTTTCAAATTTCAATGGTCTTAATTTAATGTTCAATGTTATTTCTACAGGTACCCGTAGTAATACAAGCTCTAGCAGTGCTGACGTCACAACATCACATATTAGTTCCAAATTCA
>NW_007407096.1:0-687 GCF_000475195.1 Diaphorina citri | reverse complement strand
TTGGTCCGCTACTAGGCCCCCCCCCCCCCCCCGTGAGTTGAGTTTTTGCGGCCCGCCAACTCTCTACCTTGGTCTCTTGCGGCCCTTGGGTGCCCTAAGGTTGGACAACCCTGGCTTAGTATTTCAAAATCAAAGCAGTGTCTAAGTTTTAACTTGGTTCCGACCCGAACTATCAACCTCTGGATTCGAAGCACCAACCGCTGTATTACTGTAGAAGAGAATAATCGTTCCCATTAATAATGTACATATGACTACATAACTTAATCATGTAATATTCACTAAGAATGTCTCCAAAGACAATGGATTATGAAGCTATGTGTTGAATATAGTTTGTTAGTTATAGACATCTGTTCTGCTGATTGTATATATTGGTTCCTAGATATTAGCAAGATTTTTGAGAATCCTAAGATAACTTATTTACACCAAGGGTGATGTCTCAGTTCTGAGATTAATATCCTTGACAGATGGAAACTGCATTGTTGTGGTTTTTAACTTCAGACGGAGAGAGTTCATGAGCGTGAAGTTATGAAGGATAAGAGAGGCTGAAATTTAATAACAAGACACCCCTGTAGAAGAATGTAAAATGTAATAAAGCTCGCGGGCCGCACGAAAGGAGCTGGCGGGCCGCAGTTTGTGCACACCTGTATTAGACCCTCACAAGATAAATTTCGGGAATAATGAAGGAGA
>NW_007407095.1:0-687 GCF_000475195.1 Diaphorina citri | reverse complement strand
GACACCTAGGAGATTAAAAGCTAGGCAACATAAATTTTAGTCCGCATAAAATTGTTTTCTTGTCCGGAGTACAGAGCTCAGACTACGGCTAAGGCACGAAATGGTGTAAAATAATATCTTAATAGATATGAAATTCTAGTTCCGAGCAAATTGATGTAGGGCATACGGCATATTGTATCCGAGGTATGCTCACCCAGGCTAAACCATTAAGAGCTAAAAAAAAAGAAGAAGAAGAAGAAGTTAGTTTTGAGAATGAAACCAAAACTCCGAGAACTTTGACTTACCGACCCAATATTCACCGTCACAGGATCACCTACTAACTATTGAAGTTAAGCATCGTTGACGTAGGTGTACACCTGGATGGGTGACTGACTGCTGACTGGACACACGTCTATTGGCTCACCTCAGCAAAACAGCAGCTGACTTTGGCTTTAAGCTGATGCGAATTTTGATAACTTTATACCTGACGTTGATATGGGTTTAAGATTTGATAGGTAACTTTGATAACTTTATAACTTTGATGAATAAATATAATACCATAGAGTGGATGCCCCCATAGGGGATTTAATATTGAACGTGTTGAACTGAAATTATCCGACAAAGGAGAAAAGCAAACATCACGACAGACCTGGAAGTCGTGATATCCTATATATGAGTGTGAGAGAGACAGAGTCAGATTCTATCCAG
>NW_007407094.1:0-687 GCF_000475195.1 Diaphorina citri | reverse complement strand
AAGACCTTTAATTTGATATATAGGTCGACCAGGTTTGGATAAGTCCTTCTATGGGGACAGACAGACAGACTGACAGACTGACGGACAGACCGACAGAAGACACCGAAGCGAATACAATAGTCCGTCCACTATACCTTTTATTATTAGTAATAATAAAGGAAGGACGGACTAAAAAGGTTCAACCTTTTCCCCCTTTGTCTCTTTGTCTCTTGTTGAAAGGGTTTCCTAATTAACGTGGGTAAATAAACCTCGAGTGGGAAAATCAGGTTGTGTGCTGGGGACAGACACCGAAGCGAATACAATAGTCCGTCCACTATACCTTTTATTATTAGTAATAATAAAGGAAGGACGGACTAAAAATCAAATAAGAACTCCTAAAATTACAATACATTTCCAGCTATACATTTCCAGACAATAATTATAGTAGGTAGCTATACATTTCCAGCTATACATACATTTCCAGACCTAGCTATACATTTCCAGACAATAATTATAGTAGGTTGCAGTAGGCACAAATACAAAACGAAAAAAAAGTCAATTCAAAACATTTATTTATTTCTAAAAGGCTCTTTAAAAAAATACCGTGTTTTCAATAGCCAACTAAGGTATAATTTTTTTCGAGTATGGAATTAAATAGTCCATTATTAAAGCTTTCTGTGCATTCAGTCACGCGTAAAAATAAGTCCC
>NW_007407093.1:0-687 GCF_000475195.1 Diaphorina citri | reverse complement strand
AAGCGAGCTGTCTCAATTCTATACCGAGTAAGATATTTCCGTCAGTACTTTCTATGTATCTCAAGGGTTCTATTAGTTCGGTTATTCCGTATATCTGACTGAGAAAAATTGTCCTTGGGGGAATGTCGGTCATCCAAAGGCTCAATGGGGGCCGAAAATGCCAACATCTAAAGAGCAATTTTGCTTGTCAACATTGTCGCCAAATTTCAATAATTAGATCCTCTTCTTTTTCCTCCTTGTCTTTTCCTACTTAAATAGGGTTGGTGGCGTTTCATCAAAATGAGGTTAAAATAAGAAGAAGAAGAAGAAAAACACAGCTTTTTACATTAGATACTTCAAGGCACATACTTCTGTTCACCGTTATTCTACCAGTTTGGATTAAATATGGTCGCTGAAGATGCCATGAGGCGAAAACGGTACGACCTAAGGCCAGCCACTTACTATCAGGTGTCAGGTATACCTGATCAGGTCTACCTGATAGTGAGTGGCTGGCCTAACATAAGTAACTGAAGTAGATAAAGTAACCATCGATACTCTGGACTGTCGCTAGGATCGATTTTACCGGGTGAAATAAACAAGCCCCTAACAGCTCCCCCCTAAAAAATCCCGTGAATTTCTCTCTCTCCCTTTCAGCCAAGAGCAGCGTGTTTCTCAAGGTGTCCCAGTTCTACAACAACAAGAAGATCA
>NW_007407092.1:0-687 GCF_000475195.1 Diaphorina citri | reverse complement strand
TCCGTCTAATGTGTAGTCCACTTTAGTCTGAGTTACTGGTCCGACGGACCAAAAATCAAAAGTGTTTTGATTTCCTCCAGACCAGACCAATGGTCCGATAAAACGTAAAATTTGGTCCGGCGTAAACTACACATTACTCCGTCGGACCAAATTTTGGTCCGCCGGACTGGTCCAACGGACGCGGTCCGTCTGATGTGTAGTCTGCTTAAATAGTGGTTCAAGTCAACTAAAATTTCCATTAATAAAGTCCGATAAAACGTAAAATTTGGTCCGGCGTAAACTACACATTAGTCCGTCGGACGCGGTCCGTCTGATGTGTAGTCTGCTTAACTAGTGGTTCAAGTCAACTAAAATTTCCATTAATTAAGGAGCGCGGTAGCGTTCCGCCCCGCCAAGTCAACAAAGTTTGACCACGCTACTAGAGATAACTATTATTCGCGGGTTTGGTTCCTTTATCTTGCCAGAAACGGATGAATTTTAAAAAGTTCGGACCAGGTTCCAGAATTCTTTCAATTTTTTATCAGGTGTAAATTAATGTTAATAGTTGTTCTTCTCTTAAGCACCTGGTTGAAAAATGTTATAAAACTATTGAGGAGAAAAAAAGTTACGGTAAAAATTTTCTCCAAAAACAAGCAAACAAGCATTTTCAGTTTGAAATTAATCCTTGTTTTTTTGTTTTTTTTTTTT
>NW_007407091.1:0-687 GCF_000475195.1 Diaphorina citri | reverse complement strand
AAGAAGGATGTGATTGAAGAACCTGAGGACATAGTTCTCCAACTGAACTGTTCATAGCAGCCACTCATAAAGTCCCCTTAAAAAGGATGGTTGTTGGTCACCAATGTTCGAAACGAATTGGCAGAGTAGCACACGAAGAGAAGTACTGTAGGAAAGACAGTTTCACTTAAGGTAGAAACACACCACCATCACGTCACTGGGAGTCAGAAAGATGTAGTCCTTGTGACGTAACGTGATGGTAGTGTGTTTCTAGCTTTACTGTAGAGAGGACAGTCTCACTTACTGTAGAAAGGATAGTAATTGTCATTGAACATCAGAGTCTTGACGTCGTAAAGGGAGAAGTCAAATGTGACAGTGTCTCTCACATCTGCCTTGGGTTTGAGAATGTACTCAGGTGTCGGATAGTATGCGTTGATCTCATTCATACACTTCAGATTCTGGTTGTCTCCCTTACAGTCGGAACTTTCCACAGCGTTGAATACCTGGAGGAATGGATGGGTTAGATTAAGTTGTTGATGTGAATGGATTAATTGTATTAAAAGTTTAACCCTTCACCCGCACACTCACGCTCAGATCGTCAGAACGTGTGCCGCGGAAAAAGCTTGAGACCTAGGTCTGTGAGACGGTTTGGGAGACCTGGATCTGAAACTTTTCCTACCACACACGTTCCTTAGGAGAAGCTGATCT
>NW_007407090.1:0-687 GCF_000475195.1 Diaphorina citri | reverse complement strand
TTCATCTCCTCCTCTTCTTCTTCTTCTTCTTCTTCTTCTTCTTCTTCTTCTTCTTCTTCTTTCCCTTCTCTCCCCTAATTTTCTTCTTCCCCTCTTCGTCCTCTTTTCATCTCTCTTATCTCGATTTTTTTTTCTCACTCTGACTTAAGTTTAATATTTTCCTGAGGGTATGTTCTTTGCCTCCACCATCGCTGATGTTTTCTTGAAAACAACTTTCAGCAAAAAATGAGCGAAAGCCCCGTCTTACTAAGATTTTCCCACTTTTTGCTCCTTCTCCTCCTCCTCCTCCTTCTTCTTCTTCTTCTTCCTCTTCTTCTTCTTCTTCTTCTTCTTCTTCTTCTTCTTCTTCTTCTTCTTCTTCGTCTTCTTCTTCTTCCTTCCTTCCTTCTCCTTCTTAGTCTCCTCCTCCTATTCTTCTTCCTCTTTTTTACAAAAGATTCGCTGTTGTTCTTCTTTTCTTTTTGCTTGTTCTTGTTCCAACAACTTTTTTTTCTAATAGCAATTACTAAAGTTTTAATAAAAAAACAAACATGGAGGTGTTAGAAGAGGAGAGGATGGAGAGGAAGGGGGGGATGGACAAGAGGAAGAGGAACATGAGTTTTTTGCTTTTACTGTTCAATCTTGAGAAGGTGGAGAGAGGCTGAGTTATGATATGAATTTGGTGATAAGGAGAGTCTGTTGGCCAGA
>NW_007407089.1:0-687 GCF_000475195.1 Diaphorina citri | reverse complement strand
GGCACAGATCTGACCATCAGCTTATCCATTCATCCATCAGTTTGCATTTAGGAAGTGTATTGTAATGCACTAATGCTGAAACCTTGTTTACAAAATTAATTCAAATCGAAATCGAAGGAGGGAAAAAACATAGAAAACAATCTGTACTCACATTGTACTCGCACTTTCTTTCCCAACGTTTACTGGGATTAGTAGCTCAGTGAACTTTAGACCTCAATCAGAGAAAGGCGCAAAAAAGGTGTGAAATGCAACCGGGGAATTTCGTTTTTGTTGCATATTTTTGCCAAATGTAGAACTCGGACAATCCGTTTCAGAGTTAAGGTGGAAACAAACAGACTTATAACAGAGTATAGTAAATCTAAAACTTGGAACAATAGTAAAGCTAAATTTGGATCTAACTCATTTAGCACTAAAATTCCAACATTTGCCCCCAGTGTGGCAAGTTCAATATGTCTGTTTTTATTTCCTTTGACCTTAAAAGTAGGTATACCCCATCCATGGCATAAGCATCGCTTTTAAGGATGGGTATATCATTTACATAAAAGTAATTTTTATGTTCTGTATTATCAATAAATGGAAATTTAACTAAGAAATATACTAATAAACCTAATTTTCCATCTAATATGTTTCCAGGGGCGCTGACCAAGTCTCAATTCCCCGTGTTCACGATCTACGCTCAGAAAACCT
>NW_007407088.1:0-687 GCF_000475195.1 Diaphorina citri | reverse complement strand
GTTCGTGACTAACTATAAATAAAGAATTATCTATTTTCTATGTAGGTAATTATTTTTTACTAGTCTCGTTGATCTTGTGAGTTCAAACTTGACCTTAGAAGAGAATACCTATTCAAGTTTAACACTTTAATCTTCACGCTACGGGTGACATCTCAAATAACCTTAGAATAGAACACCTATACCTTGGTCATCCTGGCCGAATAGGACTGAAATGTCCTTTTACCCCAGCAGTCTGAACTAGGTTAGGTTTGATTTTCAACTTTATATCGTTCTTGTATCTCTAGGTATTGTTTCAGTTATTCAGTTGTTAAAATGCTCACATAGGTAGGTACTTGTTAAACGTCTTCTTAATATAGGTACTGATTTATATGTATTTTATTTGTGTTCTAATTTGTTAACCCTTTTTATTTGTTACAGGTAAATAAAAAGAATGTCTGCAAAGGTTGAGATTTGAGTTAAAATTATTGCAACAGGTTAAAAATTTGGTAAGTCAAACTCAATCAGGAAAAGGGTGGGTCCCTAAAGTCAGTTCTTAATTTTTGAAAATTTCACTTTCTTTTCTGCTCACTACGACTTTTGTCACGTCCCAGTATGATTTGAAATCTAAAAGTCCATCACTATTCACTATAGACCTTGTTGAAGACTTCAAGCATAGATAGCATAAAATGTCTGAGTTTCCCAGATAGA
>NW_007407087.1:0-687 GCF_000475195.1 Diaphorina citri | reverse complement strand
GACATTGAATTAAAAAAAAAAAAAAAAAAATGGTTCTAAGACCTAAGTAAGACTGATCTTGAGAAAAATGTTGTTAGGAAAATAGGAAATGATTTAATTTTTGTTTCTTCCTCCTCTTCATCAACCTGAGTATTGTAGTATTCATAGTGGTTAGTGCAGTGGATTTTGTATCTTTAGGTTGGTGGATCAAATACAAGTGAAAGAGAGGTACACACCTCTATATCAATTAACCAAATTTGTGACAAGTTAATTTTAACTAAAATTCCTTTCATTTTCCTCCTCTCCCCGTTTACCAAAAACTCAGATGGGGTTCGTTTATGGGTTCAATCGGATCCAGCGCTAACTCGCAGATCACCAATATCTTACAAAGGCTCAAGGTGTTGGTTCTCAACATTCTGGGCGGAGGTCAGGACTCAGGGGCCGTCAATGATACGACCTTTGTTATCATAGTTCTGTTCTACGGGGAAGATAAAGTGCTGAATCGGCACAAGAATATTCTCAAGTCTACATTCGGTATCAACCAAGATGGGGAGGTGGCCGAACTGCACAGGGTGAGTTTGTTATAGGTTCCTTTTATTTTTATTTATTTCTTGATAAGGAGAACTTGATAAGTTCTGCAAAATATATCTGCCTTTTTGGTTCTCCTTATCAAGTTGACCCACAGAACTTATATATAATGACTGCTGA
>NW_007407086.1:0-687 GCF_000475195.1 Diaphorina citri | reverse complement strand
TGTGGGAATTCTACTTCGCCAACATGGAATAAGCTTTTTTAAAAAATTTCCCACATATATGATGACCTAATCATTTAGTACTGATAGTATTGAGAGATCATCAAAAATATCCAAGTTAACAATCACAATTCACAAGGCCTCAATTCGCCAAATCTGATGCCAAGCTTCCTGCAACGGGTTAATCTGCACTGGCTCATCCTTCTCCAGACCAAATCCAAGTTCATGAACCTCTCAGACTTGAAGATCCGTTTGCTTTACTTTGAAATGAAATCTGCACTTACTCGCTGTGACGCTTACAAGTCTAGAATCTGAACTAAAGACTCTAGACTTGGTAGTTAAAGAACAACTAGTCTGACAAGAACACATTGATCTTGAAGTTCTGCTATGAAATTCCGTGCTTTGTTTACGAGAAAATTGCAGTTGTAAGAACACGGACCAAATAGTGATAGCTTGTTAGAATTACTGCGTTGGTGTTGCAGGTGCTAAATTTCGGCAGGTCCGAGTAGTTATTGGATGTTAAGTGGCATCAGTTCTGCTGTGTCACGAAAGCTTGCCATTTAAATACAACATTCCCACGTGTAACTTTGAGGACATTATTGAGTTCTCCTCATGCTTACTGTGAATGAAAGTTGGAGATTTGTACCCTAATTTGATGCCGCGATCGTCATCTCAAAATTTATGATCCTT
>NW_007407085.1:0-687 GCF_000475195.1 Diaphorina citri | reverse complement strand
ATTTTTTTTTTTTTTTTTTTTTCAAATGTATCAAATACTTCAGACTATGTTACCGAACTTACATAAACTTCTTGCAGTTCTGTTTTCTTTAATTTCTTTTCTCTCCATCACGTTTCAAAATCTGTGCAATACGTTCAGGATATTCTAGAGTTCTTTTTCTTCATCTGCAAGTAAATTTTTCGGAAGAAATCATAATCTTGAGCTTACTTCTTGAAATCACACGAGAAAACTCTCTCTGATTGTTATTTGATTCCTTTAAGATATGTATATGCTTTATTTTATCCCGTAATTATTCTAATTGTAAGCTCTTTCAAATTTATTTATTTATCCCTTACGTTACCTTTTTTCCCTTTAAATAAAGTGTTTATTTAGTATTTTCTTTATATTTATTAGTTAGAATCAAATTAATTTACATTGTTATAAATTAAAGTGTCGTGTTATTGAAGTCAGTTTAGTATATGTTTAGTTCAAAAATGAGGTGTATTTTCTTCGCTTTTATTGTAAAAAAGAGAATTGGTTCCACCAAGGAGATTCGAATTTTCAACTTCAACACGTTGGCTGCCAAAGCATATTCCTTGGTGTTTACCGACAGGTTCCCATGTATGAAAAGGCTGTAGGTAACTTGCGTACTATTTCAATTTTAACCTTCTAGTTGCGTACTAAAATGAAAAAAAGATGTCCGACTTG
>NW_007407084.1:0-687 GCF_000475195.1 Diaphorina citri | reverse complement strand
GGTATCAAAGATGTTTTACTCACACATTTATATTGAAATAGAAAATCTCGTTTCTAATTGGCGAAGTTCCGGAGTAAAATCGACCAATCATATATGAAATTTCAGATACAACCAGATCGTCTGTAGTCCCAAGCCTAAGACTTTTCTATTTTTTTCTAATTGAGTAGACTAGCCCATAATTTCCCAGTCGGGGTCAATCCCCGTCTGCTTGTTAGCCATTCAATTTGAAGCAAATTGCAAAAAATATTTTTTTCTGTGGGGAATTACCTAGCTAGTACTCTAGTGTTCCAAACTAGCAAAAGCATCCTACTGGTTCAAAAAGCTTTTTCCTCTATTCAAAATTAAAGATAACTTAGTACTTTCTTCAGTTTATTTCAAGTTTAAAGGCTGATTCACACGATAACTTGACGAGTTTAAGGCGACCAAATCATTGTTCTTTCTAGTTCCATTGATTTCGCACAGCTTGGGTAGTGTGAATAAGGCCTAAAATGAGCTTTAAATTTTCAAAATTCACTCTCCTTAATTTTCAACTTATATTCATATCCTAACGAAACCATTTTGGAAACCTGGATTCACCAATTTGTTTTCAACTTATTCCAGACAACCCTTCTACTTTAAATCTTGGTCCTTTACCTTTTGTTGTGTAATGTAACAAATTTATATTGTATCCCCTCTCGGTAATTGTTC
>NW_007407083.1:0-687 GCF_000475195.1 Diaphorina citri | reverse complement strand
TACATAGGTATTCTTTAACCACGATCGAATAAACTACGGGCTAAAAAATTCCCGGAGGGACGGACCCAGCTTGTTTTCCTTCTATTTCGGGACGATAAGATCTTCACTTTTTTTTTACAGTTCTTCTATGAAACCTCTTTTTTTTTAAGTTTCCCTTCGCTTTGGTCGATAAAATTCAAGTTATGATTATTGTTTATTTTATTTCTCAGGGATGGACACAGTCGGGTTCACAAGTAGCGAGGACAAATCATCCCTGGACAATTTCCTCCCCTCCCTCTCCACAGGGTCTGTCCCCCGGGGTACCTTCCCCTCCTCTTCGCTCCCCTCTAGTACCACCCGTGTGTCAAGTTCCGCGCCTCCCAGTACGGTGGGATCGAGTCCGGAATCGAACAAACACCCTGTGATTCAGAACCGGCTTCCCAAGCTGCCGTTTGTGGCTGGAAAACCCGTGACGTAAGTTTGTTGCGATGATTTATAAAGACCGGTTGGAGTGCCACCCATCCATTTTTTTGGGGGTACTCTAATCGCGTGCTGTTGTAGGGTTCCACTCAGGCAGGGTAGGGTTTATGGGAGTATGCGGTTAGCTTGTAGCCGAATTCAGGGTAAAACCCCCTCATTGAAGATCTTACCAGTTATACCCCTTACAGAACCGCAAAATACAATAATAAAATTGTGATTGCTGGATAT
>NW_007407082.1:0-687 GCF_000475195.1 Diaphorina citri | reverse complement strand
AATTTGACACTTTGTATTCCAAGTTGTGGAACGAAATCTTGGATATAAATTGTACTCAAGTGTTATTATTGGGAATTAGGAAATGGGTGACTGTGATATACATACCGTGAGGTGTTAGGAAATGGGTGACTGTGAAATACCGTGAGGTGTTAGGAAATGGGTGACTGTGATATACCGTGAGGTGTTAGGAAATGGGTGACTGTGATATACCGTGAGGAATTAGGAAATGGGTGACTGTGATATACCGTGAGGAATTAGGAAATGGGTGACTGTGATATACCGTGAGGAATTAGGAAATGGGTGACTGTGATATACCGTGAGGGATTAGGAAATGGGTGACTGTGATATACCGTGAGGAATTAGGAAATGGGTGACTGTGATATACCGTGAGGAATTAGGAAATGGGTGACTGTGATATACCGTGGGGGATTTAGGAAATGGGTGACTGTGACATACCGTGAGGAATTAGGAATACTAGCTCACTAGATAATGTCTCAATATGGACCTCTCTAGGTTCATGGTTAGGTAGGTACATAATTACTTATTATGTTACCTACTTAGGTATGCACCTACTCAGTACATGTTAATGCCTGGACATAGAAACATAGGTACATGATCACTAGTACCTACTTGTACCTGGATTAGTACATACTAGGTATTAGATACTCACTTAGCATGTGGAGATGA
>NW_007407081.1:0-687 GCF_000475195.1 Diaphorina citri | reverse complement strand
GATAAATGTTTGGTGGTGGGTCTTCGTATGGCCAAACATTTAGCTCAGCTTCCCTGAGTTAAATGTACTTTTGAAGAGAGTGTGCTTGTGTGAGAGAGTTGTTACATGGTTTTACTTAACTTGAGATCTCTGTTTGTAATTTGTTTGTTGGTTTTATTGGGTGTACTCATATGTGAGTTTAATGTACTTTTGAAGAGGGTGTGCTTGTGTGAGAGAGTTGTTACATGGTTTTACTTAACTTGAGATCTCTGTTTGTAATTTTGTTTGTTGGTTTTATTGGGTGTACTCATATGTATATTTGAGGACTAGGTATGTAAGGGGGGTCATTTTCCCATTTTCCAAATGGGCCTTATTAAATAGACCTCATTTGTGTTCTGTGTGTTGTAATATAACCCATTTTTCTTTTTCAGGTTTTATAGGGCTCTTAGGGACTTGGTAGGGCTTTATAAGGACTCCTTAGGGCCTTGTAGGATGTCACTAACCCATTTTTTTCTTCCAGGAATTTTTGGTATTCCTTTTGCTTTCAATTTACGTTTCAAATTGACAGTGATTGGGATGATGGTAAATTATGTGTTAACATGCAAGTCAATTGTTTTTAACCAAATATGAGGGTATAATAATAACTGCTACTTGCATCTTACTATGACTGAAAGATTTACAAACCAAAACGAATACTAAATGAAAAGG
>NW_007407080.1:0-687 GCF_000475195.1 Diaphorina citri | reverse complement strand
CCCTTCCTATCTTTTTCTTTTCTTCTTCTTCTTACCTCTCTTTTTTTTGTTTTCTAAATTTCTCTTTTCTCTTTCTACCTCTCTTCTTCTTTCTCATTCTGTTTCTCTTTATTTTTTTCTCTCTCTCTTCTTTCTCTTCTCTTTCTTTCTTTTTTCTCTTTCTTTCATCTCTTTTATTTCTCCTTCTTTCATCTCTTTTCTTTCTCTTTCTTTCATCTCTTTTCTTTCTCCTTCTTCCATCTCTTTTTTTCTCTTTCTTCATATTCCCTTCTCTCCTTCTCTCTCTCTCTCTCTCTCATTCTCTTTCTTCTCTTCCTCTTTTCTCTTGACATCCCCTCTCCTTTCCCTCGCTTCCTTCTTATCTCCCTCTTCTCCGTTTTCTCTTTGTCCTTTTTTTAAAGAGGCTTGATAGAAGGAACCGTACCTGCCCTTACTATAAAAGAACATCTTACCATAAAGTCTCAAGTCGTGTGATGTTCACACCAGATTTTTTTTTTTTAAAGAGGCTTGATATATAGAAGGAACCGTACCTGCCCTTACTATACAAGAACATCTTACCATAAAGTCTCAAGTCGTGTGATGTTCACACCAGATTTTTTTTTAAATATATAAGGTCTGTTTTTCATTCCTACGCCGCATCGATGCGGCGTTCACTCTGCGTCAGGAGTGGGGGTAAAAAGTGGAAAT
>NW_007407079.1:0-687 GCF_000475195.1 Diaphorina citri | reverse complement strand
GAGTGGAAGCGGGACAACAGGAGCCTTTGCTTTTGAGGAAAACTTTGTACTAGCAGCACGCTTATCAAGGGAAATGAGTGGAGGGGAAATGGATAAACATTATGGAAATGAGGGGAGGGGAAATGGATTAACATAAAATGGAAATGAGGGGAGGGGTTTCTTATCAGCTTATCAAAATATGATTTCGGAAGTTTAATAAGAAGAGGGGAAAAAGGATTCCCTGTTGAACGAACGAAGTGAGTTTTTAAATTGACGATTTTCCCTTTGGTTTGTCTTTGTCTGATGTCTCTTTCTTTCACCATCATACTTTGGTAACTTGTCGGAAATTGAAATGATATTGGAACGTCCCTAAGGGCCCCCAAAATGTTTTGCCTTAATATTCTTAATAGGTTTACCTATGTTTTCATGATTGACAAAGTGACAGCTGTGTACATATCAAGTAATTACCTATATCTAACAGATACCCATTAATGAGGTTAAAAATACAGAAAAAATCGATAATTTCTGAATTTTATTATCGGAGAATTCAAGTATATTGTTCGAAAATAATGTTTACTATTCTAAACACATTCTACTAAGCTTCACACATATACGTAATACAAGCAAGTTCCTGTATAGTTTTGTAAATTTGGAGTTTTCCAACAGTTCTCCTTTCGTGGAATTTCTTGAATTGAAACCAATATTTGA
>NW_007407078.1:0-687 GCF_000475195.1 Diaphorina citri | reverse complement strand
GTACATATCGTACCTATGTGATTTCGCGATTTTGTTCGCGGATTTGGCGATTATGTTCGCGGATTTGGCGATTATGTTAGCGGATTTTATGTTCGCGGATTTCGCGATTATGTTCGCGGATTTCGCGATTATGTTCGCGGATTTGGCGATTTTGTACGCGGATTTCGTGACTATGTTCGCGGATTTCGCGATTATGTTCGCGGATTTCGCGATTTTGTTCGCGGATTTCGCGATTATGTTCGCGGATTTTGTGATTATGATGTTCGCGGATTTCGCGATTATGTTCGCGGATTTCGCGATTATGTTCGCGGATTTCGCGATTATGTTCGCGGATTTTTGTTCGCGGATTTTGCGATTATGCTCGCGGATTTCGCGATTATGTTCGCGGATTTGGTGATTTTGTTCGCGGATTTCATGTCGCGGATTTGGCGATTATGTTCGCGGATTTCGCGATTATGTTCGCGGATTTCGCGATTATGTTCGCGGATTTCGCGATCATGTTCGCAGATTTCGCGATTTTGTTCGCGGATTTCGCGATTTTGTTCGTGGATTTCGCGATTATGTTCGCGTATTTCGTGATTATGTTCGCGGATTTGGCAATTTTGTTCACGGATTTGGCGATTATGTTCGCGGATTTCGCGATTTTTTTCGCGGATTTTGCGATTATGCTCGCGGATTTCGCGATTA
>NW_007407077.1:0-687 GCF_000475195.1 Diaphorina citri | reverse complement strand
TGACCATTCTCTTCTCAGAAGTGTCCACTGATAAATCAAGGTTTTTCACTCTTCAACTCCTTGTAGTGATAATAGACACTGTACAAGATGAGCAGATCACGACAAAATAGTGATTCTAAAAATTCCACAAGCTCCGACAAAATCCTTGAAGGTAAGTATTATAATATTGACCAAATGTATAAAGAAGCATAGGTTCTAGGGGCAGTGAAATGAAAAATTGAGACCCCAAGCATGTTGGCATATAGTTCTAATCCCTCAATGGTATTTGTTTCTCTTATTGAGTGAAAGAATAAGTAGGCATCCACAACAGAACTGACCATCGACTGTAGCCTAGTAGGTACCAGCCCAAGAGAAAATAAACCAAGCTAATGAATAGAAGCATCCTCAACAGAGCCTTTGCATTTGATCTAATTTCAGGTGAAAAAGTCCTGTGCTATCATGGAAGTCTGATCTACGAGGCAAAATGTTTGAAGATACGAGAGAGTGAAGATGAACCTGATAAGATGGAATATTTCATTCACTATGCCGGGTGGAGTAAGAAGTGGGAGGAGTGGGTTGGTAAATATAACCTGTTATATTTTGGAGGGCATCTAATACAGCTCAACACACATAAAAACCCAAAGGGTTTGTCAAGAAAGGGCACACCAACAAATGATGGCATTACTTATCTACTACTATTTCATATTT
>NW_007407076.1:0-687 GCF_000475195.1 Diaphorina citri | reverse complement strand
TCAGGGTACATGGCGGAATGTTTATGATGGGAGTGCTTAGAGGTTAAAACACGAGGAAGAAGAGTGAATGGCGGTAGTGCAATAATGAATGAAGGTGAAAGTGGAGGAAATGAATGCTCAATAGTAAGGTAGGAAGCTACGGACGGAGGGAGAGGATTAAGTCGAATGAGAAGGAAATGGAGGAGAATGTGAAGGGTGTGAGGGATGAGGGTTAATGTGGAAGAGCTCAGAGGAAAGTAGGAAACAACCTTGCTCTGTTCAGGGGAAAATAAAGGAAAAACACACCTTTTGGATTTAATTCAATTCCCTGTAATACACACACATACAAGAGATCATATTACACAAATGAAGACTTAATTTACAGTTTGTTCAGACTCGGTTTACATGGAAGATGAGGCAGTATTTTGCAACATTGCGCACGGAAAGGGTTTCACTACTGAGTCAGTTGAATATTAGATTGTGGTCTTTCAATTATTCTTTAATCTTTATTGAACATACTCGGTAATAAGTTCAGTTCAGATTGTAAATAAGAATCTGACATTGAACCCGTATAATCCTAATAGTTCGCCATATCTAGTTTCTATCTACAGATAAAATGCTGAACAACTCCTAATCCTTCTCAATATCTCACCTCAATCATTTACTATTTTACCTTGACACTATTTCCAACGCAAACAATAGACTAAT
>NW_007407075.1:9409-10809 GCF_000475195.1 Diaphorina citri | reverse complement strand
TTTGTTTGTTTCAGATTTCAAGATGACTGACAACATTAAACTCACAAATCTAGTAGATAAGTAAGTATTCTAGTATTCAGAATACCTGTATAATAATACGCGTATTTCACCTTTGTAATATAATTTTGTTCGTTCTAATTGCTCAACAAAAAAAAAAAGCACTAACTTGACTTGGAGATGTTGGGTTCAAATCCGTTCGTTCTAATTGCTCATCAACAAAAAAAAAAAGCACTAACTTGACTTGGAGATGTTGGGTTCAAATCCCGATGAGGACCAAAAAAGACCTTTTTTTAATTCCTAGGTAAGCTTAAAATTTAACATTGCATGAGGTACAGAAGGGCTGCCTGGAGGGGACTGACAAGAAACGGCGACCCTTAGGAAACTCCTCAAAGTGACAAACACACTTGTAGTAGTGTGGAAAGCTGCAAAGTTTGGTCAGTTGTAAATACCAGGTCAGGTCAGTTGAGGTTAAAACCCATGTTTGGTCAAGATTTTTTTGTTTGGTCAAGACTTTAAACGATGCTACTATGTTTCCCATTTCTAACGCTTTTTTCATCCTCATTTGTGTCTTCCCCTCAGGTCAAACGGGGGTGCTCGCGGGGATGTAGAGTCCAATGACTCTCGTATGACCTCACCCAGTAAACAACCTCTAGATGACTCCACACCGTATGACCCTCATAAGCACCGAGTCCTGGAACACGCCACCACGTGAGTATCTGCTGGGTTCGATATCCGGTGTAGACAGGAATTTTATTGAAGCCACGACCTAGCTCTTACAAGGCAGGTGTATTACATTCTGAGCTAACTAGGCTGGCTACAATGTCTTTTTCTCCCCCCCCTAGGACGCTTTATCAGTTGACATTATTACGGATAGCAGGTCGTTCGTGCTATAACGTATTTAAATTTGAAATATTGATGTGTATTTCAGGAACAATGAAACCCTCATCCATTTGCTCAAGGGAAGTTTGGGCACGGGTATTCTAGCCATGCCTAACGCCTTTGTCAATTCCGGTCTGGTCATTGGAACCGTGGGTACCATCCTGATTGGTATCCTGTGTACATACTGCCTCCATGTATTAGTAAGTATCAAGTGTGGTGGCCAAATGACACGATTTTCGTGATCTTGACAACACTAACACCCTGTTAAGCCAATACAAATTAAATGGAACTTCACTGGCTGTTAGCTTAAGAGGAGTTTTAATGACTGAATAAATATTGGTAAAATCCAACGTAAGTGGTGCTTTTTGTTCTCGAGCAGTCAGCATATGTTTGAAACCCCTATGTGTTGAATCAAAGTCTTGAACTTTTTTTTGGGAACTGTAACTGCTAAGGTCTTATCGTCCCAAAATGGAAGAGAGAAGAAAGACAGGATAGGAGAAAGCCAGCCGTTCCGAGAACGA
>NW_007407075.1:0-3993 GCF_000475195.1 Diaphorina citri | reverse complement strand
GTCTGAGGGGCCTTCAAAAAAAAAAAAACAGCATAAAATAGCTAAACAGTTGTTATGGAAACTAATATGTAGACTAAAGTCACGTATGTCGAAAGGAGTTACTACCCCTTTTAACACAACTTTTACTAGATAAGCGCGGTGACGAAATACAGACGTCATAGTATACAATATTATCAAAAACGACGGCAGTCTTAAAACGATCCTTCACGTTTACATTGTGAAACAAACCATACTCCTCTCCCGGGTGACACGGGTCTAATGTAGATGTTAGGAGAAAGGATTAAAGAATTGTGCACATGAGATAATGATGATACTTAAGTGAAGATCAGTTTATTTACTTGCAGTTACCGTAGGTAAAGAGCCCGACTATTTGCAACAAGTAAGGGACTAGTGTGTTTTTCTGAAAAGTACGATACATGCTATGTGCATACATGCGATATAGTCTAATTTACTCTTTGTCATACGACATCTCTCACGTACTACTTAGATTTACTAATCTTCTTTTCTTGACAAACAGATCTGCTTTATGATGAGACATATACGTAGGTCAGTACCAGGTTCCTGCGCTGACATTGTTAAACCGATTTATAGCTTATTAGTTGTGTAGGTCTATACATTGGTTATACTTACGAGCGACTTCATAGTCTAATTTGTCATTCGAGAGACATTAAACGATAAATTGTCGTCTCTCGTCTTCTGCTACGAAACTATTCGGCTCTACCGAATTATAGACCTCCATACGGCACTATACTTATATCTTTTCGTCTTTTTCTTGCGAGAAAAGTAATTTGTATGAGTCTTTACTCAGTCTAAGACTCTATCATACTCTCAAACATACTTTGAATACGATACAGACTACTCAAAAAGATATGTTCTTCAGCCTCTCGTGTGCTCGCATCCACTGCCTTGCCATTCCCATTCGGCATACCGAGTGTATCCTCCCATTCATTTGTAGATCGGATTACGGGGAATGAGACAATCGTTCATATTTCACTTGGCTTAAGAATCTACTTTTAAGATACAGGGATCGATGATCGACCATCTAGTTGGTTCAAACATACTCGCGATCGTAGTAAACACGAGCCCTCTGGCATGGAACACTATTACTTACACACAGAACTACCGTGGCTGATCCGGTATAAATATGTATTTATTTCTTAGTTAACTAACTTTAACTTTTCCTATACAAACACTAATATTTCCCTTGTTAAGTAACTTTATCATTAGGCTGTTGAGACAGCAATATTTCACCTCAGGAATGAGATGTCAGTAATATGTGTGCGTGAGTTCAAGTTGACATATTAATCATTGTTGACATAGGTATGGGTATACTTGGGTTTTGTATAGGAAAACTACGCCCTGACCGATTCAATTAAGCGTAATAACGAGGATGCCTCAGAAGTATTGTGTGCCAAGTCCATTAAAAATTACTTCACTTTCCTTCCATAAGATATTAAGATATGGAAAGAAAAAAGTCCTCTGTTTTAATTAAAGAACGAAATAAGCCAGCTTAGTTAGCTTAGTTGGGAGTGCGTCTGCCTTGTAAGTGCTAGGCCGCGGGTTCGATTCCTGCCCGGGGCGTATTTTATCCTGATGGGATAATGTTCGTTCTCGGAACGGCTGGCTTTCTCCTATCCTGTATTCCTTCTCTCTTCGATTTCGGGACGATAAGACCATAGCAGTTACAATTCCCTCTGTCAAACCTCTTAAAAAAAAAACGAAATATATTGTTTAAAAAAAAATATTTTAGGTCAAGAATGGGCAGCATATTTATCTTCTTTGGATTAGAGATGTTTAAAGAGTTGTGAGGTATAAAAAAAAACTAGTACTTAACTCTTTTTAGTGGACTGTTCAGTCAACGAGTTAGACCCTAAAAAAATGTAACTCACTAACTCCCTATAGGCAATAGGACATGTAGGTTTTCCACTGAAAAGAGAAGTTGTTTTATAACTAACTCACTCACATATCTCTAGTTTGGATTTCCTTCATCATACCTAATACCTAACATACGTAGGTGTATTCTATTATTTAACACGCTAATTATCAAGGTCTACTTAGAGCCTTGTGTCAGTTGTTATCGCCATTGATATACGTACGACTTGTAAATAGCACAAATTAGTTCGACCTTTGCGCTCTATTGATCGAATTAAAACACTCGTGATTTCGGCTGCATTAGAAATCTTCAAAAAGGTTATTTATTGTCAGGATGTCTGTCAGGTCTAGAGTGGCAAATTAATGTCTGTCGTATGTCGTCTCATTATACGAGAGGAAAGAGCACTTGATGAATTCCCTAGATATGGATACCACTGCACGTATTTATTAGGGCAAATTGTAGGTATTCTAGGGGGAAAGGAAAATTGGGACTCATATGTTTTTTTTTTTTTTTTTTTTCTTGTTTTTTACAGAAAACCACCTGTAAAGAAGGGGTTTGGTGTATCTAACATGTTTTAACTTTAACCCAATTCACCATTTGCGAACTTTTGAAAACCTTGGAAGTTTTACTCTAGAAGTCTACATAGATAAAACTATTGATGCTGCTCCTTGTAACATCAGATAATATTTTTAAAAGTAACCTGTTGTTTGTTTGTTTCAGATTTCAAGATGACTGACAACATTAAACTCACAAATCTAGTAGATAAGTAAGTATTCTAGTATTCAGAATACCTATACTGCCGTGCTAAGCAAAAACGCCGTATGTCAAAAAAATCGATTTTTGGTTTTTGGTGCCGAATAATTCCTATGATCCTAAATTTTGATCCTATATATATTTTTTTTTTCTTTCTCTTTCTTTATCATAAACCCCTTAAAAAGCACTAAAACGTTTTGCCGTATGTCAAAAACGTATGTTTGCCGTATAGATTGAAATCTTTAAACTCGATTTGCCGAAAGTAGGGCTTTTTGACATACCGCGTTTGCGCTTAGCACGGCAGTATAATACGCGTATTTCACCTTTGTAATATAATTTTGTTCGTTCTAATTGCTCAACAAAAAAAAAGCATTAACTTGACTTGGAGATGTTGGGTTCAAATCCCGATGAGGACCAAAGAAAGACCTTTTTTTTTAATTCCTAGATATAAGCTTAAAATTTAACATTGCATGAGGTACACAAGGGCTGCCTGGAGGGGACTGACAAGAAACGGCGACCCTTAGGAAAGGCTAGGAAGAATAAGATAAGCTTGTAGTAGTGTGGAAAGCTGCAAAGTTTGGTCAGTTGTAAATACCAGGTTAGGTCGGTTGAGGTTAAAACCCATATTTGGTCAAGATTTTTTTGTTTGGTCAATACTTCAAACGATGCTACTATGTTTCCCATTTCTAACGCTTTTTTCATCCTCATTTTTGTCTTCCCCACAGGTCAAACGGGGGTGCTCGCGGGGATGTAGAGTCCAATGACTCTCGTATGACCTCACCCAGTAAACAACCTCTAGATGACTCCACACCGTATGACCCTCATAAGCACCGAGTCCTGGAACACGCCACCACGTGAGTATCTGCTGGGTTCGATATCCGGTGTAGACAGGAATTTTATTGAAGCCACGACCTAGCTCTTACAAGGCAGGTGTATTACATTCTGAGCTAACTAGGCTGGCTACAATGTCTTTTTCTCCCCCCCCTAGGACGCTTTATCAGTTGACATTATTACGGATAGCAGGTCGTTCGTGCTATAACGTATTTAAATTTGAAATATTGATGTGTATTTCAGGAACAATGAAACCCTCATCCATTTGCTCAAGGGAAGTTTGGGCACGGGTATTCTAGCCATGCCTAACGCCTTTGTCAATTCCGGTCTGGTCATTGGAACCGTGGGTACCATACTGATTGGTATTCTGTGTACATACTGCCTCCATGTATTAGTAAGTATCAAGTGTGGCTAAACTAACAAACAAATTCTCCTCTTATATGATGAACACTTCTGCCAAATTTCGTTAAACTCGGACAAAGCATTTCAGAATTATTACAGAACAAGCAAACAGACAAACTGAATGCAAAATTGTC
>NW_007407074.1:0-687 GCF_000475195.1 Diaphorina citri | reverse complement strand
TACAAATAGAACTCTACAACATCCATGGGGAAGTCTACAGGAACTCAGGAGCTTTGTGTCTGATTGTTATGAGGACTCAAGGACTTCAGAGATGATGGTAAGTCAATCATGAGCATTTCAGTACAAACCTACTTTGTTTTTCTAAGGAACTCAGGAGCTTTGTGTCTGATTGTTATGAGGACTCAAGGACTTCAGAGATGATGGTAAGTCAATCATGAGCATTTCAGTACAATCCTACTTTTTTTTCTTTAGGTACCTACTCATGTGATTGTCTATGATGTGTGCAAACCTACTCAATTTTAACTCCTTACAACCCAGTCATTTTGTCATCTCTTTGTTCTTGTTCTGTGTTGTGTTCTACTCTGTTCAGAGAATTGTTCTACTTAGAAGGGCCTCAAAGGGTTAAAACAGAAACCTTATGACTACTTTATAAAGGCATGTTTCTCATGTACCAGTTATAGTCATGTAAGTAATGTACAAATTACTTGATACTTATGGACAGTGTTGAACAAAATACTTGCTATGAAACTCAATGAGAACTTAATACCTACTTACATCATTGTACTTAGGTACATAAATAATCTTGTGAAAATGTACCTACTTAAATCTCGGAACTGAACCTAATATGAGGACTAAGTAAAAATCCTTAGATCAACCCAAATATTGGGCAGTTCGTCTAATAAAAAA
>NW_007407073.1:0-687 GCF_000475195.1 Diaphorina citri | reverse complement strand
AATAGATCTACAGAGGTCGCAGTGTTAATTGCATACTCTCTTGGGAGAGGAGCAACCAGTCCCATAATAAATAATAAAAAAAAAATACTCCCTGTTAAAAGTCCCCCAGCCAGACCAAGCTAGTTCACTCCCTGTTTAAAGTCCCCCACACAGGCATTTAATTTAATCTAACAAGTGAAAATCAGGTACAATCCATGTTAGCTTGAAGGGTAGAGCATCTGCCAAACTTATTCTTAAACTTCATTTAACTTGCCTCGGTGGTGTAGTGGTCAAGGCGCTCGCCTGGTAAACAGGAGGGCGTGGGTTCAATCCCAGCCGAGGTATGGACTTTTATCCTCAATATAATTTTAGAATTTGACCACAATAATAGTAGTAGCCTACTGCTGGAGTAAAGGGACTTTTCAGCCCTATGCGAGCAGTCTGAATATGCACTATTATTATTATTAACCCGCATCCAGAAAGTTTGGAGGGGAAAAAGCCTATGTTTTTCCCAACTTATACACAGACCCCTAGATTAATATTCTAAGGTAAATAAAAATCTACCATGTGTGACGTCAGACTTAACGCAGTTGCTATTTTCGTCCGCTAGGTAGCGCCAGTATGCAAGCGGATTTTTTTTTTTACAGAAAGAACTGCGCAGAAACGTATGCGCACAAACACATTAATGCGTTGCCTGCAAGGGAGCTT
>NW_007407072.1:0-687 GCF_000475195.1 Diaphorina citri | reverse complement strand
GGAAAAAAAAAAAAAAAAAATGTTAACAAACTTTTTCTTTTTACTTTCTATTAGGTACATATTTCACATATTTGATACTGCACAAATTTTTGCAGGCTTTGGTTATCAAACCCAAGTCGTTTATATGACGGAAACTTGCGAAACAAATGTATCTATCTCATAAGCTAGGACTATTGTGGCGGGCATGATCTAATAATATTGAAAGGATGGGTTTCACCAACCTTCTTTTAAGCTCCTAACGGTCTGTTAGCTTAACAACTCTGTTAAGCCTATACAAATCAAATGGAAACTTAACAGGCCTTCTAGGAGGGTCTGTTAGCTTAACAACTCTGTTAAGCCTATACAAATCAAATGGAAGCTTAACAGGCCTTCTAGGAGCTAAAAAAAAATATTGGTGAAATCCACCGAAAGAAAAAGTAAAATAATCCAGTTGAAACTTACGAAAATTTTGTGCTCCACTACACAAAATGCAAGTTCTTTCCAACAAGCCAAAAGATTCACTTGGTTAAGAATTTATTAACTCACTGTATTTAGTATACGTTTTTCACACAAATATCATTTTACGAAACGCATCCAAACCACAATTTTATTAATTAGAACACGATTAAAATTAATGCTTATAATCAAAACCGTCTTTTTTCTCAGCGCATTCTTCTAGAAAGAATTTTCCAAGTTAGGGGGGGGGGG
>NW_007407071.1:0-687 GCF_000475195.1 Diaphorina citri | reverse complement strand
GAGAATTGAGGTTGATGGTAGGTAAAAATTTTACGGTTCAAAGATTGAGGTGACGGTAGGTAACCTTTTTACGGTTCAAAGATTGGAAATAAGCATCTTACTGATGACGATTAAAATATATAGCTTTTATTTTATCTATTTTATTGCCGTTGAACACAAGTTAGGGGATAGATAAGGTCTCTTAGCAGGGATAGGACTGTGTTCCCTGTTCCCGTACCACATTATCCACGGCAATGAACAAAATATTATGCTGCTGGAAATACATACATGGATAATAATGTAATACACAATAAAGAAATACATAATAATGTGTCACTCAGATTATTTTGTCGCATATAGCGCTATCATTAGACCTTGTACGTATGCCACTGACAAGAGCATAATATTTATCATCAATAACATAATGCATAATCCTCCCACATAATAAATATATACACAGAGTACATAATAATGTACATAACCTTCCTACAGAGTACATAGCCCTCCCCTCCTACGGCCTACAGAGTACATATTAGGTACTCTACGGAAAATTATCTGTCAACCTCCAGTCTATTACCTAGATACATTACCTCCTAAACTATATTTTCCTTTCTGGTGTAAATTTCTTCTCTCATATGTTTTGTATTGTTGAATTCGCCTCCTACAATACACATTTTTTTTTTTTTTAAGGTGAGTGTTCAACCGCCG
>NW_007407070.1:0-688 GCF_000475195.1 Diaphorina citri | reverse complement strand
CCATTAAAAAGTAAAAAAAAAAAATAATAAAAACAATAATTAAAACAATCGATGAAAGTTTGGTGTTGTTTTCACTTTATCATTCTTCTTAACGAGGTTCCAAAAAAATTTCAAAGAAATTAGGGAAAACTGCCAAGAAATACAAAGGGACAAATTACAAATTTGGATTATTCCAATGGATGTCTGCATTGTCTGCTACAGAATAAATGTCTTAGCTTGATTAATATACTGTACTAAATCTTATAACTTGTCTTGTTGGAATCGAATCACCAACCTCCGGAATTAAAGTCCTTCGCGCTAACAAGCACACGATTGAGGTACAAGTGTTGGTGAATTAGTGGAGACGCCAAACCACTTTTCTTCCCTTTACATAAAACACGTAAGTATCAAATTACAAAATAAATTTTAAACTACAAAATACAATTACCTACCTACCTACCTAAATAATAACATACAACATGTAGGTACCTATCACCTAAGATGTACTATCCAGAGGTACCTATTTAGGTAGTTAGATAGGTAGGTACCTATATTTTGTACTTATCTCGTATGGATTACTTACCAGGACACAACTCAAGACTCCCTCCCAGCCTAACTTTATATAGTGGTAACTTCAGTGAACTTTTTGTTCATAAAAAAAAATCAAGACAGACCGTTAAAAAGAAAGGTTCCCCCGACCTTCCCCCCC
>NW_007407069.1:0-688 GCF_000475195.1 Diaphorina citri | reverse complement strand
GATGCTTATTTTGGGTGTTCTTGTTCTTACAGCCAAACTTTTACAATATCTCTAACCGTTTAGTCGGTATAGCTGAAATGCTGAAAACCGCCAAAAAACGGTCAAAAATCGCCAAAAAGCTGTCAAAATACCGCCAACTACAGCAACTGTCTCAACCAAAACGTTTCGTGTCGCATCCTTGTCACATTTGACATCTACATACCAAATTTCAAGTCTCTAGCTCATACCGTTCTCGATATATTGTTCAATTCCACCGAAAACCGCCAAAAAGCGGTAAAATGCCGCCAACCGTTGCACCGATCTTAACCAAAAGTTTCGTGTCGCATCCTTGTCACATTTGACAGCTACATACCAAATTTCAAGTCTCTAGTCTCTAGCTCTTACCGTTCTCGAGATATTTTGTTTACAGACAGACACAGACACACACACGGAACAATGGCTGAAACTTAGAAACTTTGGATTTAAGCTCTAGGGACCTCAAAACGTGTTTTGGCACTAAAAACTGACCATCGAAAATTTGACTTGATTACATTACTTTCCTTCCTATAGGATAAGGAAAGTAAAAACGAGAGAGAGAGAGAGAAAAAAGAAATTCATCATCAAAAATATGTACTTAAAACTTAAAGGGAAATTGTGTTGTCTTAAGAGGAAGTATCTCTTTCTCTCTTCCTCTTCTCTCTCTCTCTCT
>NW_007407068.1:0-688 GCF_000475195.1 Diaphorina citri | reverse complement strand
TTTTCTTTAACCAAGATCAAAAAATTCCCGGAGGGACGGGCCCCGCTTGTTATTACTATTGTAATAATAAAGGAAGGATGGACTAAAAACCTAGTCGTAAGTATCCATCTATATAACATAAGTAAAATAGTGAATGAGTGAAGTTATTTCTAAGTTTTAATTTCTTATTCATGAGGTACCTATCTGGTGAATGTTGACTATCGTAACTTTGTTGGCTGCCTTTAATAGTTGAGTTGTTGTTTGGTTAAACCACGTTCTTGGGGTTTTCAGCCATTATATTCTTCTTGTGCCCTGGCCTTTTACTCCATGGGCCAGCCTTGTTAGTTTGGTTGGTAGCGCGTCTGCCTTGTAAGTGCGAGGCCGCGGGTTCAATTCCCGCCCGGGGCGGATTTTATCCTGCACAGATCATGTTTTCTACCTTGTAAGCGCTAGGCCGCGGGTTCGATTCCCGCCCGGGGCGGATTTTATCCTGATGGGATAATGTTCGTTCTCGAGGCTGGCTTTCTCCTGTCCTGTCTTCCTTCTCTCTTCGATTTCGGGACGATAAGACCATAGCAGTTACAGTTCCCTCTATCAAACCTTTTAAAAAATACTCCATTTACTTTGCCTCTGAGGATCTTCTGTAAGAGTATGTACCGGTTTTTGTTGAGTATTATATGGCCAAGGTGTTGCAGTTTACATACTTTTA
>NW_007407067.1:0-688 GCF_000475195.1 Diaphorina citri | reverse complement strand
GTCAGCAACTTGATGAAACGTTACGAGTTGGACTACGCTCAGATCGGTCGTTTGGAAGTCGGAACAGAAACGCTTGTTGACAAATCCAAATCGGTGAAAACAGTTCTCATGGAGCTGTTCTCTTCAAGTGGGAACTTCAACGTTGAAGGCGTTGACACAACAAACGCGTGTTACGGTGGTACGAACGCGCTGTTCAACGCAATCAACTGGATAGAGTCTAGCTACTGGGATGGCCGGCTCGCGGTGGTAGTTTGCGCGGACATTGCTGTGTACGCAGAAGGCAGCGCGCGGCCCACGGGCGGAGCCGGGGCTATCGCGATGGTCATTGGGCCTCACGCACCTCTCGTGTTTGACCGCGGCCTGCGGGCGAGTTACATCAAACACGCGTACGACTTTTTCAAGCCGGACCTCACGTCGGAATGGCCGGCTCGCGGTGGTAGTTTGCGCGGACATTGCTGTGTACGCCGAAGGCAGCGCGCGGCCCACGGGCGGAGCCGGGGCTATCGCGATGGTCATTGGGCCTCACGCACCCCTCGTATTTGACCGCGGCCTGCGGGCGAGTTACATCAAACACGCGTACGACTTTTTCAAGCCGGACCTCACATCGGAGTACCCTGTCGTTGATGGGAAGCTCTCTATCCAATGCTACCTAGGCGCGCTGGACGCTTGTTACCAAGGCTACCGCGCG
>NW_007407066.1:0-688 GCF_000475195.1 Diaphorina citri | reverse complement strand
GGGTTTTTTTTTTTTTTTTTTTTTTTTGTTTTTTTGGCATTGGTTTGGCACTAAGCCTCGACCATACAGCCAGTTATGTTGTTTGCTCTCCACTCTGTCATTCTATCATTCCACTAGACTTGACTAGACTACTAATGTACCTATATAGGCCATCTAAACCACTCTACTATACCTAGGTACTATCGAGGTTGGAGAAAGAAAAATGAATCGACTCCGGGACTCCATTAAAAGTGGAAAATAACCTCGAGGGGAAGAGAAATACCGAGAAAGAGGCCAAGAGAAGGGAAACATTTTCACGAAATTAAATTTGAAATGCAATTCAAGGAAGGAGATGAGAAAGAAGAAGAAGGAGAACGAAGAAGAAAGAGGAGGAGGAGGAGGACGGAGGAGAAGAAGAAGAAGAAGAAAAAGGAGAAGAAGAAGAAGAAGAAGAAAAAGAAGGAGAAGAAGAAGAAGAAGAAGAAGAAGAAAGAAGAAGCAGAGGAGGAGGACGAAGAAGCGGAAGGAGGAGGAGAAGTAGAAGCAGGAGAAAAAAAGAAAATAAAACGCGTGAGAACAGAGTGAAAAGACAAATGAGCCCGGGCGGAATAAATCTCCGTCGAAAAAAAAGAAAAAAAATCCGCATGGGGTGACAAAGAGCTGAAAATCGAATTCAATTTGCCATTTACCATTACGGCACACCGCAAGA
>NW_007407065.1:0-688 GCF_000475195.1 Diaphorina citri | reverse complement strand
CACATATCATTATCGTAAGAATATACCAGGTAGTGGAGGAGTCCTTTGAAACAGAAATCAAAGAAAACACAGGACACCCCAGAAAGAATAACGACAAACAAACCAACAAACAAACAAACCGAGTGTGATAACGAGGAAAACTAGTATGCAGGACGTTGGAATCAAAAGCTCCAAAATGGTATAGTGAACAAATACATAGATAGTGAAGATTTGAGGTATTAGTCACCAAAAAGCATTAAACGTCCAAGTTAAGTGTAGAAAAGTATGTACATGAAACTCTAAAAAAAGTGCTCGAAATTTGGAGTAATCAATCAAAATACTATATGAAGTATCAGCAGTATCAGCACAGATACAAGTACATAATAATTAACAAGCATTGTCCAAGTTAAGTGTAGAAAAGTATGTACATGAAACTCTAAAAAATAGTGCTCGAAATTTGGAGTAATCAATCAAAATACTATATGAAGTATCAGCAGTATCAGCACAGATACAAGTACATATAACAAGCATCACAACATTACAAAGTGTAAAGGAACAGACAGAAGATGTGATGATGAGAGCTAGATTACCAGAAGTCGAAGATAAAAAGACAGACGATCATACCCTGTAGGTATAAGAAAATTGCATCTCCCAAGATAATACGCTAAAGTGTACTCGGCACGGGATATTATATGCATTATACTAAAAG
>NW_007407064.1:0-688 GCF_000475195.1 Diaphorina citri | reverse complement strand
TTCATGCCACTTTCAACTTTTTGTTGAACAACTCTGAGTTGAACGACTAAAAAGTTGAACGTGAGAACCCCGTATTTTTTCACATTTTCTCACACAAAATAATGAGCTCTGATCTTGAAATTTGTCGCGACGACCTATGAACTCAAAGCGAGAAAGTTTTAGATAACACTTCAGTCGATCATTTAAGACCGGTTTTAGCGTCACCTGTGTTAAGCTACGCCGAGCAAGGCCAATAAATGGATGGGTGACTTAAACATTATATGTATTTGGTTTTAGCGTCACCTATGTTAAGCTACGCCGAGCAAGGCCAATAAATGGATGGGTGACTTGAGCCTTATATTGGGAATAAAGGGAGAACGGGCTCTAGTCTTGATTTTAAATCATTACATGAAAGTAAAATCGAAAAATCAAATCAATAATAATAATAAACTGAATATTAAACAAATTAGGTAGGTACATACGAGTAGGTACTGATTTTCTCTAATCACGATCGAATAAACTACGGGCTAAAAAATTCCCGGAGGGACGGGCCCAGCTTGTTATTACTATTGTAATAATAAAGGAAGGACGGACTAAAAAGGAGGAGGAGGAAGAGGAGAAGGCGAATAAGGAAAAAGTGGGAGGGTAGTTTGGAGACTTAAATAAATCTTTACATTTCACTCGCTGATTGTACTTCTTAAAACAAAGA
>NW_007407063.1:0-688 GCF_000475195.1 Diaphorina citri | reverse complement strand
TTCTACGAGAAAAGGGGAAGTGAGTGCAACATGATACATGATTTCTCCATTCATCTCTCTGTTTTATTATTTTTTGTATTTTTGTACCTCCTGTTCAATAAATAACAACAAAAAAATTGATATTTTTTTTTCATTTTTTCTACAATCGCAAGAAGTTTTCCCGAAAATCGCGGGGCTCGTTTACTTATTTCGTTAATTTTTTTATTGTTTTTAAAAAAATATGCGATTTCTGGAAACAATTTTCTGGTATTTTCAACAAAATTTTTAAATAAAGTAATAGGAACGTAGATTTCTCGGCAGATGAGTGCGAGAAATCCCCACAAAATACCTCAAATTTTTTTCACACTTTTGTGTAAAAAGTCTGGCGGTACAAAAAAAACCTTTTTTTGCGTGAAAAAAGCATTTAAAGCAGGTAAATTTTCAACAACTCTTCTATTGATGCCTAGAACTGGAATTTATTTTTTATTCGTTATATTTCTTTTGCATTTATTCATTGTTCCTAATTTTTGGCCACGCCTAATAATATGTTTTCTCAGAATACCTGAAAGTGAAGTCAGCCTCGTTTAAAAGCTATTCCTTTGTAAAGGTCACACAGTCCAACATACGAGTTGGTCTTTCATAATCTGATGTTGTCTATAACAAAAAAAAATTGGAACTATTTTTTCTTTCCTCCTAGGCCGCCGGTTCG
>NW_007407062.1:0-688 GCF_000475195.1 Diaphorina citri | reverse complement strand
TCGAGTGACTAGATGGATGTTCCTACCTGCCTAGTTCTGTATTCATTTTATCAACTTAGGCCAGCCACTCATTATCAGGTAGATCTGACACTGACAGGTATGGCTGAAAAGATCCGCCTGTCAGGGCTACCTGATGAGCACACACACTATCAGGCAGACTTGACAGGCGGTACTGATCAGGTGTACCTGTCAGGTCTACCTGATAGTGAGTGGCTGGCCTTAGGTAGGTACTTTAGGCCTGTCCTATACACTGTCAATAGAGTCATCATTATAATGGTATCTACATTGGGTTACACTGATGATTGCTGTGTGTGTGCATGATATGTTGTTGTTACAATGGTGATTGTGGTCTCCAGTTACCTTCATCACTATTACTGTATTGATTGCATTCGCTATTAGCTATTACTATGGTTACCATCAACTACTGTATTGATTACATCAGTTGCAGAACTACTTGCAACTGTAGCTTCTGGATACACCCATAACAAACAGTGTACACAATCATGACCTAAACACAATTCACCTGTATAGGTTTCAGCAAATCAACAAGTCTTACCGAGGTTTTCTAGGTCGGAGAGACTGCTTTTTAGTCCGTCCTTCCTTTATTATTACAGACAGACTGACAGACAGACACCGAAGCGAATACAATAGTCCGTCCACTATACCTTTTATTATTAGTAATAATAAA
>NW_007407061.1:0-688 GCF_000475195.1 Diaphorina citri | reverse complement strand
ACATTAAATTTTAATACCCAGAAGACAGCTCTGAGGCTCTCTACCTCTACCCGCCTCTCTATTATTGCTATCCACCTTTCTATTCCTGCTATCCCACCTCCCTACTGCTATCCAGAGAGCTAGAAAGTACAAAATATTATTCACCTTGATATGGCATGTCCGTCTTGAACGTTTATATTCAACAGAGACCATTGCTCCGTGCTCTGTTATGTCTTTTACTAGATCCTGACTCCTGACACCTACCTACCCCTAACACACTGCATTGCGTCTTGAGTATGAACTATGAAATAGGACACGATATAAATATTGTAATATTTTTACAGTCATGTCTTGAGGGTTAATGATGTAGGTTACAGTCATGTCTTGAAAGTAAATGACATGGGCTACAAGGACATGATGTAACTTTTCCGGACTGCGTTCCATAAAAAACGTCGCACTTGGCCGAAACCTATATCATTGAGAAAATTCCTAACCTGGAATTCCTGGGAATATCTGTGTCATTAGAATTATAGTCCACACTTTAGATTGTTGTAAATTTTCTGATAGATAGGTACAAATTTATCGACCATACCATGCCATTTCGAAAACAAACCATCTGTAATGTACGAACTACAAACGTACAAAGCATCGTGAGAGCAGTGGAATACATAACTCCGTACAAGTTATTTTTAGCTCGCGAAAATTATTC
>NW_007407060.1:0-688 GCF_000475195.1 Diaphorina citri | reverse complement strand
TGAAGTTCGAAGGTCGATTGTGAAGTGCGCAAAGTTTGTTAAGTGTTGAGAGTACACCAGGGCGACCTCTCAGGTCCTTTTTGTCTGAGGTGGGTTATTTCATATAAACTTAGGAGTTCTTATTCCAGCTTGAAACTTTGCACATTTGA
This sequence comes from Diaphorina citri, assembly GCF_000475195.1. Lineage (NCBI taxonomy): Eukaryota > Metazoa > Arthropoda > Insecta > Hemiptera > Psyllidae > Diaphorina > Diaphorina citri. The sequence goes on along the minus strand of NW_007407060.1, from coordinate 539 downwards.
TAAAATTACTACCTATAGGTAAATATTTTTAAAGTAATGAGAAATTTCGCAGATAGCGCGTAAGCCTTAAAAGCGCTGGTCGCGGGTTCGATTCCCGGCCGAGGCGGATTTAATCCTAAACAGACAATGTTCGTTCTCGGATGGGCTGGCTTTCTCCTATATCCTGTCTTCCTTCTCTCTTCGCTTTCTGGACGATAAGACTTTAGCAGTTACAGTTCCTCAATTAGAATATACCTCATTTATACTGCTAGGATGAGACTGAAAAGTACCGTTACAGTTCCCTCTATCAAAGGACTGGAAGAGGGTGTGAACTTTCAAACAACTTATTTTCAATGAGCACCTACTCTCTGTACCTAGGCTGAGTACACGTAGGATAATAGATATTTAAATAGAATCATTGGAAACATTAAACTGGTGCTATCCTATCGAAAGTCTCGGAGGACCTTGATTAATATTATTTACTTCATCATTATTGTTATTTATTTAATTTTGGTGTCTCCTCTCTCCATATCTTGCGATCATTGGGGGAAGTGCTGTTC
>NW_007407059.1:0-688 GCF_000475195.1 Diaphorina citri | reverse complement strand
CAAAATCTGTCAAGTGTTTAGAACTACCACGCCAATGAACTCATACCTCAAACGCATCCGCAGTGAGGTTCATATTAAAAGTAAGGTTCTTAGCATCTTAGTTCTTAGCGAATGCTCTTGGAGCTCAATTAGGAGGATTAAAGACTTGCCTCACCTAAAAGAAGAAAATAAATACCTTGGAGCTTATTTGCGTTTTGCTCTACAGTTCTTGATAAGTTCATATTCATGTGCGAATGCGCTTGGAGCTCAATTAGGAGGATTAAAGACTTGCCTCACCTAAAAGAAGAAAATAAATACCTTGGAGCTTATTTGCGTTTTGTTCTACAGTTCTTGATAAGTTCATATTCATGTGAAATGGTTTAGCCTTGTACATCATAAGTGATGACCACGTACTTTAATTACATCAACTATTTAACTGTTCAATTTCCATTAATACCTCAATGTATAGATATACATGGGGGTGTGTGTCACTGTACTTGTGTAGTGTGTGATGAAAATTATATTCTTGGTGATGAAGGATCAATTTCATAAGTGATGACCACGTACTTTAATTACATCAACTATTTAACTGTTCAATTTCCATTAATACCTCAATGTATAGATATACATTTTTTGTGTGTGTCACTGTACTTGTGTAGTGTGTGATGAAAATTATATTCTTGGTGATGAAGGATCAATTTAACCGCTA
>NW_007407058.1:0-688 GCF_000475195.1 Diaphorina citri | reverse complement strand
AGAATAAATCAAATTTAAATTTACTGAAGATACTGTGAGGTTGGGAGTCTACACTTGTAAAGGTTCCAGTTATTGTAGGGTGTAGCTGTAGACAAGACATACGAGTAAAGCGTTCTACTGAGAGTGTACAGCAAGGAAGGACGTATCCTACAATTCTGATTTTTTTTTTCAAGAGGTTTGTTAGAGAGAACTGTAACTGGAGAGTATAGCAGCAAGGACGTATCCTACACTTCTCAAGTATTTTTACGACCCTGTGTTTGAAACTCAGGGTGGTAGCCATCGGAGAATGTTACCTTCCACTTGGAAAATCTTCGGCGTGTCTGGAAGAATCTGGGTTGTCCCTCAACAGACCATGAGGATGGGTCGGTTTGGTTTTCATCTGTCTGTTTGGATGTCGCTGCTCCCATGAGATCTAGTGACCTTGAAACGGAGTCCGTGTCCTTGTAGAAATCTGAAGAAGAACCAACAGGCAACCAGCAACAAGCAATCCGCCGCAGGTCGCTGTTGCCTGTTGCTAGGTTAGGTTGCCCCAGTGTAAAGGTACCTTAAGGCTTTCCTCTTAGCAACCAAAGTGGGCTGATCTTTTTCTTCTTACCTGGTAATTCAAGCTCATCTTCTCCTGCTTCGGAGGAGGTGACGACATCTTGAACCAGATCCATAATTTCGGACAAAATTCCGGACACGCCAT
>NW_007407057.1:0-688 GCF_000475195.1 Diaphorina citri | reverse complement strand
ATACAAAAGATATAGAAAAAAAAAGATGGGATGAAGGAAATTTATGTGACGATGTGAACGGACCCTTAAAACCTCGATGTAAAACCTCTGAGATGGCGTGACAAATGGAGTGTTCCTGAAGGCATGTGATGTGTTTCAATTCACTGAAGTTAAGCAAAGTTACACGTGGTTGATATCCGGATGGGTTGATCATCTGGATAACAGTGAGCTGCTGGCTTATCTCGGCTGGGTGAGGTCAAACATCCTGCTCCCAAGGTATTGGGGCCATCCTGTATGTACCATAATATTAATATCCTATACCTTAGTATTTACAATAGTGTACCATGCACCACATCATATCAAGTACATGTACCCAAACACATACCTAGAGTACCACCTGATGTAATTGTAAGTCGAAATCTGACCACCAAAAGCTAAAACCCTCATCTTCTAGTAGTTTAGAGTATCTCCTACCAAGAAAGCAACCTACAAAATGAGGAGCACGAATTTGAATTTTGAATAAGCTGTGGAGAGTTTAATAACCAGAAAAGCTTTCTTTAGATTTTAGACTGTCGAGATAGTAGACATAAGTGGATAGCACAGGAACACCAATGTAGTAGGTAAATATTTCACATATCCAAATCATCGAAACGTCAAACTGTCTACTTCAAGTGGAACAATACATGCGAAAGATCTAGTGGTCACGCAA
>NW_007407056.1:0-627 GCF_000475195.1 Diaphorina citri | reverse complement strand
TAATTGAAATCTTTGTCTTTTTTTAGGCTTTGAAAAATTCCCTGACTTTTTCGATTTTTGTGAAATTCCCTGACTTTTTCCTGACTTTTCCAGTCTCCATGAAATTCCCTGACTTTTCCCAGTTTTCCAGTCTGGTAGACACCCTGGCAGAAAGTAAAAAAGTTAACCAGTTATTCCACTTTTTCCATTGTCTAGAGGATTTTTCACTATAAAAAATATTATATGAGACTTCTACCCTCAAAAACCACGAATAAACTACCATTTGGGAGAATTTAAAAATCTAGTGATTTCTTTTCCTTGAATCTAGTGATTTTTAAAAATTTGGAGTGGAGACCCTGTTTTCTACTGGGAGTTTAGGGCCAAATCATGAATTTTTTTGAAAAAAGCATTTTTTAAAAAAAGCATTTTGGCTCAAATGTAAAATGGGTAAAAAAAAGCATTTAAAATGTAAAATGCAAAATGCTTTTTCAAAACCAATTTGAAATGTAAAATGTAAATGTACATTTTACATTTTGCATTTTCCATTTTGCATTTTGCGGTTCGCACATAAAAAAAAAACATGGCATCAATTAAATTTGTGACTAGTGAACGCGGTAAAGAACTTTCAATTTATGATAGTTATAAGTA
>NW_007407055.1:0-688 GCF_000475195.1 Diaphorina citri | reverse complement strand
GGTATTGGAAATAGTGCAGCGTGTTGGATAAACTTAGAGCTAGATCCCTTTGCGTTCAAATGTCTGAAAACCGAAACGAAAACTTTATACCGGGTGTGCCAAGTTCATATTGAACTGATTGTTCTGTTAGGTTGCTCAGATACTGTTCTTTACGTTCTCTGAGAATGCTTAGAGATAGAGATAGAGATCAGGAATCATTTGAACATGATCCTGTAATCCTGAGGCTTACGATAAACCGAAAATTTCAACACAGAGCCCTAAGGTAATTACTTGGAGAGAGAAAAAAAGATGATATAAGTAGCCTTGTCTTTTAGTGGCCTCATTTGAGAACAATCTGAGCCTCTTCGAAAGTTTGGAAACCACTGCTAAGCACTGATGACTAGACTGGAAAAGATAGGAACTTGCAAGGGGTAGCTAGTAGGTATTGTCGCTCATCTGATCAATACTATGCACTTTATAGGGTCATTTCTTTGGGAATTTTGTCTTATTGCCTATACTACTGAGGTAGGTACAGTCTTACAGAGCAAGTGATTTGATTGCCTAATATAATAATTAAGTTCCAATACTTACTCCAGTCACAAGTTCCCCATTGCCCTCCAGGACTTTTTTCAAACCTTTGTACCTTCAATCACATTGGGGTCAATCCTTCTCTCCTTTCAAACCCGTCGTAAGCTCACTTTCTCCGTAC
>NW_007407054.1:0-688 GCF_000475195.1 Diaphorina citri | reverse complement strand
TTGAAGTCCGTTGCTGTTGTTTTTATTCCATTTTTATTAGTAGGACATTTATTTTAACCTCAAAGGTGAGGCAATACACTGAAATAACCTTTATCAATTACTTTTCATCTCGCAATAACATGAAAGGAGACGGATGAATATTTTTTTTTTTTAAACTAAAATCCACACATTTCTTCCTGTATCAATATTTGAAGTTTCCTGAACAAAGAGACATAATATTTGTGACAATGTTTCGTTGTAAGTCTCTTTTTTTGAAAAGAGATGTTTATTCTCCAAATTTTTGGATTTCAGTTGTATGTGTATAATTACCTTTATTTTTTCATTTGAAGTTTCCTGAACAAAGAGACATAATATTTGTGACAATGTTTCGTTGTAAGTCTCTTTTTTTGAAAAGAGATGTTTATTCTCCGAATTTTTGGATTTCAGTTTTATTTGTATAATTACCTTTATTTTTTCTCATGACAAAATTTGTAAAGTTGATTCCAACTTCGTAGGATTTTTACGAATTTATTCTAATTTCGTGTACTACTCGTAGGATTTTCACGAATTTATTCTAATTTCGTGTACTAGTGTAGGTATCTAAATTTTGTTTTTTCTCCGCCCCAAACTTTTTTTTTTTACAGATAAAATATGCCAACTCGAGTTGACATATTTTATTTTACATTTGACACGAAAGTCCATCCTCTTT
>NW_007407053.1:0-688 GCF_000475195.1 Diaphorina citri | reverse complement strand
GTCAGCATTCAAAACATTTTACTGATTTGGTGCAAAGTCACCCGGGCAGGTGCAAAGTCACCTCAGATGACGGTACCTTTCCACTTTTGCTAATACCTACCTAATTACCTATCATTTTTGGAGCTATGTATGGACATAAGAATGAGACTATTCAGTCCCTACCCGAGCAGAAAACATCTAAAAATTTATGCCTCAATTGGAATTCGAACTCCCATACCTCTCTGGCACCACGGCATTCACGGTCAAAAGGCATCGATCATCGATTTCAAAAATGAAACCAGTAAACTTCCGCCGTCAATAAAAAAGTCAACTTCCCCCGAAAAAGTTCGATGGAAAGCTATAAATTTAAAATGCTGTCTCAATCCTATACTCTTCCTACTCCCTCCCCCATAAAAAAATCCTAACATGCTGAAAAAAATTCCCATGTACCTCCTTGGAAAATCAAGAAGGATCGGAAAATCTAGATAATTTTCTCATAGACAAGCAAGGAGGAAACTTTCTTTCCGATCTTATTTCGTTATTAGGTCCGCCTTATTCGTGTTCTTTGTTTAATGGCCCTGGAGAGAGAGGGGGGGATTTGATCAGGGCGGGAGGAAGGGAGGGGAGGTTAAAGTCTTGTAGCGGAGGTATTATCAGGGAGAGAGGGGAAGGTGATTCAAGAAGGGAGGGGGAGAAAGATGCTCTTGTG
>NW_007407052.1:0-688 GCF_000475195.1 Diaphorina citri | reverse complement strand
CAGAGGGAACTGTAACTGCTATGGTCTTATCGTCCCGAAATCGAAGAGAGAAGGAAGACAGGATAGGAGAAAGCCAGCTGTTCCGAGAACGAACATTATCCCATCAGGATAAAATCCGCCCCGGGCGGGAATCGAACCCGCGGCCTAGCGCTTACAAGGCAGACGCACTACCAACTAAGCTAACTAGGCTGTCAGTCTTCAACATTGTCTATTCCTAGTTATTCTTACATTAGGATCTCCTCTCCGACTCGGAGTCCTGTCATCTATTTCTAGGACGTCCGATGGGATACAGAAGATTTTTATGGAGGACTAGGGCCCTAACAAATATACAAACTTAGAGCTACCTCTGCATTTTAGAAGAGAGAGTTTATCAAAAATAGACCTTTACCTCAACTGCAACAATGTATATAAGGATTTCCTGCAATCTGATTGGTTCTTTCATTTTGGGTTGATGGCTCATTGCCGTCACATTGATCTGGATGAACAATTGAACACTATAGTTAATCTTGCATTAGGATCTCCTCTCCGACACGGAACCCTGTCATCTATTTCTAGGACGTCCGATGGAATACAGAAGATTTTTATGGAGGACTAGGGCCCTCACAAATATACCTACCTGTTCACCTGTTTACCTAACAAATTTACACTCTCTCTCTCTCTCTCTCTCTCTCTCTCTCTCTCTCTCTCT
>NW_007407051.1:0-688 GCF_000475195.1 Diaphorina citri | reverse complement strand
AGGAGAAGAAGGCGGTAGAGAAGAAGAAAGAAAAGAAGAACCAAGCGAGGTATAAGACGAAGAAAATACTATTTTACTTAGGTTATTTATGAAAATGGATACTTACGAGTTGGTTATTTATCCCGACACGGAGTTTCGTCTATTTCATAGACACGAAAAGATACAAGATCAACTTGAAACATTTTTTTTTCCTTTTCTTTTACATACTTTTCTTAGCCTATACTTATCTTGCTAAAGAAATAGCAAAGATTGAGTGCGAAGGGCATCCACTCGTAAAATTTGTAGCCAAAACCAAGTGTCATTGTATTGAGAGGCTGACAGAAAACACCGACCCCTTCTGTTAACGGTAAAAGGCGAAGAAGGAGAACACTATATTCCTATAGGAAGGAAATTTACGCGTGTTGACACGAGCTTCTATACTTGAAAAACAATATTCTCATTTCTAAACTGTATTGAAAAATGAGAATTTGTTTCCCCTTTTTATTTATTTTCCAGGGAATAGATCAGTTGCGCTTACTTGGGTGATGTTTCATAGTCATAGAGCAGGAAAAATGAGGACCAACGGAATTTTTCTTTTTCTTCTACGACTTCTAGATCCCGAGATAAACCAATTTTAAAAATACCGGTAAATCGTGAAGTTTGACGTCACGGCATACGCTCCCGTAGGCGATGACGTCATAATTCATGA
>NW_007407050.1:0-688 GCF_000475195.1 Diaphorina citri | reverse complement strand
GGGGAACAGTACATTATAAATTTTTGTCTTTTTCTTTCCGAGCCTGAGACGATTTCCCCTCTTCTGAACCCCATTTTCCCCTCTTTTTAAAGGAAAATACAAAATTAAGTTTAGTTACCACTAGGTGGCGTGGTAGCGCTTGTAAACCGATAGAAATCCAAGATGGCGTCTTCCCAACCCTAAAAGATATAGGGTTGGTATTTGGGCTTCAGAAGAGGGAAATCGTTTCAAATTCCTCAAGAAAAATACGCCTAGTATTGTCTTTTTGAATAGCGCTTGTAAACCGATGTAAACCGATATCTGACGGATTTCTATCGGTTTACAAACATTTCAATGAGTGTGAAATACAAAGCTCTCTACGAAAACCAGAAGAGGGAGGAGGCAAAGTTGAAATGCAGCACATTGCAAAAACGGGAGCTCAATTTTAATGTGATCAGTGGAAAGTGAAAACCAATGCGGAGTGGGCAATTTATGGGTGTACAGTTAAAGGCAAGGCGATGGAAAAAAATATGCAGATGTGTAAAGAGTGAGTGAGTTATGAAAAAGAACTACTCTTTTCAGTGAACTACGCAGTCAATGAGTTGGATCCCAACTCCTAATATCTATGGGGAGTTGAAAAGTCTGACTCATTGCTATTAATGAATTTATTTAATTTTGACATCCTTTGTAAATACTATTTTACTTAAGT
>NW_007407049.1:0-688 GCF_000475195.1 Diaphorina citri | reverse complement strand
TTTCTTTGTGTTATTATGTCACAACTTTGGTGCTCACTGCAGCATTGTAGGATTTTCCCAATATCTAAATAATCCTAATATCCAATGTTTACCTACCATGCTGGCACCGGTCGCTATGCGCATTTTCCTCACGAGGCTGAGTGGGCCCCGCAATAGCCAGTCACGGAATCAATCATTTGGATGATACAAATTTCTTGACCCCGCCGGGAATCGAACCCGGGTCTCCCGCGTGCAAGGCGAGCGCAGTGACCACTACGCCATGGGAGCTGACCTGTCAGACGGTATGAGCGTGAGTAGCTAAAATATGAGCTATAAGTATGTCCAATTGTCCACACCACACATAGTCGTCCGGCCATCCATCGATGTCGACTGAACCATCTACACTGCCGCGATATTCTCCACATAGTTTACACTCGTCTATCGACGGCCGGTTGACTATGTTTGGGCACACGCAGTGCAATAGTCCTAAACAGAATTGGACGCCGCACACAACGGACCAAGAAGAGACCCCCTTAACATAATGTTTAGACACACCTTTATAACTAATAGCTTCCCCTTTGGAAAATCTCACCACACTCCACTGGCTAGAGGATTGGAACAAGGACGGAGGGAGCTCATGGTAAGCACTTCGCGGTTTTCCCCTACAAAGAGCCTCGAAATATGCGTTCCACATTTTTCCTATTATTTT
>NW_007407048.1:0-688 GCF_000475195.1 Diaphorina citri | reverse complement strand
AAATGTAAAATGTAAATGTACATTTTACATTTTGCATTTTGCATTTTCCATTTTGCATTTTGCGGTTCGCACATCTCTTCAGTAGTCCATCACAAACTGTTCATTCAACGTTCTATCGCCGCGCCGCTGGCGCTGCAGCTACCTGGAAAGTCTGAAAACCTCGAACTGTAAATAGGTATGTAAATAAGTCATACCATAGTATGAATGGTCCATAGGTAAAAAAAATGGGCCTTAAATAAACCTAGCCCATAGTTACTTGTAGCGGGGCCACCTATGTTTTATGTTTTTATCTCAATCTATGTTTTACCATTATTTCTAGTTTAGGATATTCCAGGAAATAAATCACACCAAACGAAGACATCCAGTCACATTCTGGTGGTATGCGGTCTTGGTCTCGTGTCCTCACAGCATGCCAATGTTGATCGCGATGTAATTTGTCCTCTCCCGTGGACATTTAAATGGACATTTTTACACTATAATGGATATTTGTACACTCTATTGAACGTTTGTACATTTAATATACATTTGTACAGTTTTAAAGTACATTTGTACTTTTTAATAGACACAGTCAGGGTCGGGCTCAGCCTAACCTTCCTCGCAAAAAAATTTCAACCACTAGGTCGCGGGTTCGATTTCCGACCGGGGCGGATTTCATCCTTACCAGATAAGGTTCGTTTTCGGATCGGCT
>NW_007407047.1:0-688 GCF_000475195.1 Diaphorina citri | reverse complement strand
CCCATTTAATCTCCGGGATCGAGGTGTGTGGTTGTGGACTTAAAAGCTCCCCAATGGAAAGAGAGAGAGAGAGAGAGAGAGAGAGAGAGAAAGAGAGAGAGATGGAGAAAAGGAGAGAGAGGGAGACAGAAAATGCAGGTTTGAGGTTTAAATATTAAATGAACACACAACACACTAATAATACCTTCCCTCTCTCTCTCTCACCTTTCTATCACACTCTCTCTTCCTCTTTCCTTTTTCTCCCTCATCCCTCCCTCTCTATTTTTCCCTTACACCCTCCTTCCTTTCCCTTTATTTCCACATCCCTCCGTTTCTGCTTATCTCCCTCTCCCATCTTTCCTTCCCTTTTCTTCCACTCTGGTCCGATTTCCCATTTAGTCCCTCCTTCCTGTTCACATTTCTCCCTCTTTCTTTCCCTTCCTATAATTCTCCCTCACACCTCCCTATTTCTCCCTCCCTTTACCATCACACCCCTGTCTGTCTCGATTTCCCTTTTAGTCCTTCCCTCTTTCTCTCTTCACATTTCTCCCTCTTTACTTTCCCTTCCTATTTTTCTCTCTTTCTTTCCCCCTCCTCCCTCCCTATTTCGTTCTACACACATATTCAACCCCATACTCACACCCCTGGGGGGGGTGTGTGCTCCCCCGGGTATGTAATTTCACCTCCTACAACTAAGCCGCAGGAGTCT
>NW_007407046.1:0-688 GCF_000475195.1 Diaphorina citri | reverse complement strand
ACTCATCATTTATGGAGTTGTGGTCATTGTCATGTTGAAAAAAAAGGACCTAACCAACATCACAGATGGCGGTCTGAATTTCACTATCATTACATTTTTTTAATTGCCTGAGAGTATGTTTTAATTTTTGTTTTGTTTTTGTTTTGAACTTTATTTTTTTCCCACTTTCCATTATGCATGAGTAGATTTTTTTCTTTTTTTTTACACAAACAGTGACAAACACAATTTTTATCCTTTTTTTTTTGTAGGTCCGTATGTGAAATAAAATTGCCACCTGGATAAATATTACCTATACGTTGGCATTTTAGATAGCTACCTAGGTACCTACCTACCTGAACAGCTGTGCAAAATATGAAACGCAGAAAAGATATTCCTACCTATCTCGTAGGTATAACGTTCAATAAAATGCAATACTTGCATAGGAACTCTGATATTCTATGTAACCTATTGGTAAGTATACGAATGTAGGTACTATAAGTAGCTTTAGCTCTATATTATTCAACAAGGACATAGGGGTACTCAAACTAGGGTCACTCTGGAATCATCGTCACAAGGAGTTTCCTTTATCCCAACAGTATTATTAGGTTTCTAATCTCGTCAAAAAATTCCAATTGAATACTGGGATTGAACCTCTTTCTCTCTCTCTCTCTCTCTCTCTCTCTCTCTCTCTCTCTCTCTCTCTCTCTCT
>NW_007407045.1:0-688 GCF_000475195.1 Diaphorina citri | reverse complement strand
GTTTGCAAGCCAATGTTTGTGGAAAAATGATTGCAAACACTGTTTGCAAACGATGCGCGCTTGGTGTAACATTACCCTTAAATATCGAATACTCTGTAAATTTGTGCAGAATGATGGCTTTCTCTACTATTTTACTTCACTTACTTTGGTGAGTGTGGCAAATTGTATATCGATATTTTGACTTACAGCGCGACGATTGGAGCGTGATTTACTTTCAGTATAGTGGGAAACAGGATTAAACGAAACAGGAACACCCTGTATAAGGTTATATAAAACGCCTACATAGATAATTATTAATAATCATGATTAGGAAGTAGGTACCTATCAGGTATCAATTTATACATTCTAATAATTTATAATGTAGATCCGAAAAGGCATTTGATAGAATGATTTAATGAGCTTGATAAAATGATTTGAGCATGATTTAATGAGCTTGATAAAATGATTTGAGCTTGTTTTAATGAGCTTGATAAAATGATTTGAGCTTGTTTTAATGAGCTTGATAAAATGATTTGAGCATGATTTAATGAACTTGATGAAATGATTTGAGCATGATTTAATGAGATTGATAAAATGATTTGAGCATGATTTAATGAGCTTGATAAAATGCTTCTGGGCTCAGGGAGTGACATTGACCATAAGAACACATCAGAAGGTAGTCAAGACAGCCTTGTTAGTTTGGAGGGAA
>NW_007407044.1:0-688 GCF_000475195.1 Diaphorina citri | reverse complement strand
AGGAGCTTATCTTAATGGAAATTTATACAATAGACAGGGAGGACATGATGATCTAGTTATCTATTGTGAACCGGAGCATAACTTTCCGGGGAATTTTCAGGGATTCCTTGAAAGTTCTCCCTGCTTTCTCAAGAATTTTGCGGCATTCCTTAAAAGTTCTCCCTGCTTTCTGGGGAATTTCGAGAGATTCGTTAAAAGTTCTCCCTGTCTTTCTGGGGAATTTTCAGGATTCCTTTAAAGTTCTCTCTCTGGGGAATTCTCAGGATTCCTTAAAAGTTCTCTTTCTGAGGAAATTTCAGGATTCCTTAAAAGTTCTCTTTCTAGGGAATTTTCAGGAATTCCTTCAAAATTTTGACTTCAGGGAACAGGGAACGTTGAATTAGAACGATTGTCAGAATTTTAGGTACTTACTTTTCTCAGTCGAATGTAGTGCATATTATCTAATCACGTGAGAGCAAGGCGTTCATATAAAATGTGGTACCTGCCAGTTTATCACAGTTCATTCTTATTTTTACAAAATAGGTAAATAATAGCGTTAAATCGATAGAGGCACTATGGACGGTTTCAGTCATCGATCGACGGCCGTTGACTTTGCGTGAACACAGCTTTAGGACTATTTTTTCCTGTAGCGGAGTTCGTCCCAATTACATTTTATTTATTTATTAATCTTATTCATTTATTAATCTTA
>NW_007407043.1:0-688 GCF_000475195.1 Diaphorina citri | reverse complement strand
GGCGGGAATTTACTTTTATTCGTTTATTATGGTTGTTAAGGTTAGTGATAATATCTTTCAGTGGAACAGGAAGAAAGTAAAGAGGTTAAGACTCAATGTCAATCAAAATCGTCTATTCGTTTCGGATACGTCTTGCCTTTTTAAATGGGACAGGAGTTCCAGTCCCCCCTCAACCTTTCAGTCCAAATAACTCTTATATTGTGTCTTGTGACTTAAACTCCGTATTGTATTTTCAACTTCCAATCAATATGAATACATGGGCTCCATCTCTCAACAAAGATACAAACCCCACAAGCTCTCCCACTTTCTGTATCTCCTTCCAACATACTCCAGATCTGAACCACCTTCCAACATATTCCAGACCAAACCAGTCCCAAAGTTCCCGGAGCATTTGTTTGACAACCAATGACAGGCTCATTGCACTTCGGTATCCAATATCAACCTCAACAATAATAAACCTAACCACCTGGAACAGAAAGCCTCAAGACACAATCTACCCCAAGATACTCTTCATACTTTCTGGTACCAGCATCAAGATTGGGTTACCATCAGTTATTCTTGGGTTACTGAACGGGTTATTCGCTCTTAGGGTTACAGAACGTTATTTGCTGATATAGGATTACAGAGACCTTGGGTTGGAAATGTCAGGTTCATCAGGCTAAACATATTCGAGGTATCCTACGCATAT
>NW_007407042.1:0-688 GCF_000475195.1 Diaphorina citri | reverse complement strand
CCTGTTGTACAACTGACATCAACTAACGTCCCGTTACCAGTTGAAGATGAGCATGGTTTATCATTGGAAGCACTTGAGTAGGACTGGGATCCACTAACAGATCTATTGGTTGTGACACTGCTATTGGCTGAGGGTTGGCCTACTGGTTTGACTGGAGAAGGCTGAGACACAGTTTTAGATGTCGAAGGTTTGGCTATTGAAGGTTGAGAAGGTTTAGATGTTGAAAGTTGTTGAGAAGGTTTGGATGTTGAAGGCTGTGAAGGTTTGCTAATTGAAGGTTTGGGCAATGAAGACCATGGCAAAGGTTTGGCAGTTGTTTGAGATGTTGATGTTGACTGTTGGATTTGCCGATACTGGTTGACAAAGCTTTGTGTACTCTGTGCCAGTTGTTGCTCTGAAATAGGGTAGGGTGGGGTAAAGGTATGCAGTGGGGTAAAGGTACGCACGCACTTTTTGAGGAAATGGTGAGGGTGTGTTTATGTACAGGGCTGAGATGAGCTCGGACGAGGTGAGATAGGATATTGTTTCTACAGTTTTACATTGGAGTGGTAACTTAAGCAAGGATAGCGTGGGATTGTTGGGCATTTTTTCTAACCCTCTGTCCTGGCTTCAATTTTTAAAATTTATTTTATATTTATTTTTGTTTGCTTTGTAATTCGCTTGTTTGTAATATCTAATTTAAATGAAA
>NW_007407041.1:0-688 GCF_000475195.1 Diaphorina citri | reverse complement strand
TGACTTGGACTCGAACCACCAGCCTCCAGGTTCAGAGTCCACCGTGCTAATCACTACACCACTGAAGTTGGGACGAAATAAAAACAATAAAACACTCATTTAAATAAAAAAGTGAGACATACTCCACTGAACACACTAGGAAGCTTGGTACGAAGAAAAGAGTGTACATTCGTCAATGAAACAAAATATCAGTGATTATTACACACCGAATGGCAGTAAACAAGCAAGATATACCAAGCAATTCACATTAAAAAATTACAAGTATTTTGTTATCTTATGCCATGAAGACAGTAGTTGAAGCTTAAATTTTAACAAAAATCGTGCTTTAAAAAAAGTACCCATTGTTTTACAAAAAGTCCCAACTTAAAAATCACGTATGTACCTACAAAATAATTTCCAAGGAAGAAGATTTGTGTACGTAACCACTGATATAACGTAGGTTTCTCTAGAATTGTATTTCATTTGACATTTAGTTAGTTTATAATGATAGAACATAGATTATTTTTATTACAAAATATACGAATTCAGCAAGTTAACATACCTCCCTTTTCCAAGTTGTTTTCTTTTTAAAAAATGTGTAGCGTTTCCTCTTAAAACTTACAATTATATTTTGAAATGTCATTAGTTGAATTTCAGCTCAATTATTATAGACTCGAAAATAAAGTACAAATGGACTTGGCACTGAATT
>NW_007407040.1:0-688 GCF_000475195.1 Diaphorina citri | reverse complement strand
TTCAGAATCGCCTCAGTCAGTTTTATCTGATCCGAGTGGTGGTTCAGGATAGTTTTCACTTTAGAACAATCTCTCTTTTTGTGCGATAAAACTGCAGAATTTTCCATTGTACGGTCTCAGATCTGAATTTTTCTTTTTTTCTGCGATAAAACTTGAGAATTTTCCACTGTATGGTCTCAAGAATTTTTCCTTTTAAAGGTCTCTTTGTGTGATAAAACTTGAGAAATTTCCATTGTACGATTTCGGAAACTTTATAATTTTGCTTTGAAATTTCTTTTGTGTAATATTTTTGTTGGTAATCTCTTTTGGTGTTCGTTCGTAAATTTTTTGGTGATTTGGTTTGATAATTTGATCAGATTGTGAGACTAAGACGATTTTGTGGACATTTTGGCAAATAGATTTTACTGATAATAATTAAATCAAGGTGCGGTTCTAGGGTTTTTTTGGGGTGCTGGTATAGTGTAGATTTTGATTGTTTATCAAAAGGTTATCGTGAAATTGATTTTTTTTTTCCTGGTGCGCAAATAAAGTGAAGCTTTTAAGAGACTCAAGCATTTCAGTACAAGTATATCCGAAAATAATCAAATTATTGTTTAACAAGAAGTGTCTGTCTTGAACTTTCAATTTCGATTCGACCAATTTCCTCTTTTTGTTTGACTGTGGGTGAAGTTGTCCACAGATAATGAAC
>NW_007407039.1:0-688 GCF_000475195.1 Diaphorina citri | reverse complement strand
GGTAATAGAAAGTAAAAAATCTGGTGTGAACATCACACGACTTTCTATTACATTTGCGGAATACGTATTTGAAAAAAAGAAATCCAAGTCCAAAGTAAAAAATCTGGTGTGAACATCACACGACTTTCTATTACATTTGCGGAATACGTATTTGAAAAAAAGAAATAAAAAAAAAAATGAGCCGCCTCCCGAGCATGAGCCGCCTGCGGCGGCCAATTTTCGACCAAAAATTTCCTATCTTAAAATACTCCCCATGTAATGAGGGATCATTAAAAAGTGTCCAAAAATTGACCTTTTTTTCTTGAAAATTTTTCTAAGTCCAAAATCGACCGCCTACGGCGGCCAATTTTCGACCAGAAATTCCCTATCTTAAAATACTCCCCGTGTAATGAGGTATCATTAAAAAGTGTCCAAAAATTGAACTTTTTTTTGAAAAATTTTCTAAGTCCAAAATCGACCGCCTACGGCGGCCAATTTTCGACCAGAAATTCCCTATCTTAAAATACTCCCCGTGTAATGAGGTATCATTAAAAAGTGTCCAAAAATTGAACTTTTTTTTTATCGACCGCCTACGGCGGCCAATTTTCGACCAAAAATTTCCTATCTTAATATACTCCCCGTGTGATAAGGAATCATATAAAGTATGAAAAAAATTGATTTTTTTTTTTGTTTGAAAATTTTTCTAAGT
>NW_007407038.1:0-688 GCF_000475195.1 Diaphorina citri | reverse complement strand
TCGTCGCGACAAATTTCAAGATCAGAGCTCATTTGTGTGAGTAAATGTGAAAAAAATCCCCCAAAAACCAGTTTTTTTTTTTTTGGTTTTTTGGCTTTATGGTTCTCTGGACAAAATTTGCACCACCATTTTCGTGATCCTGGTAAAAAGACGCTTCGGTGTCGTCTGTCTGTCATTCTGTCTGTCACTCTGTCTGTTCCCATAGAAGGACTTACCCAAATCAAATTAAAGGTCTTTTTACCAGGATCACGAAAATGGTGGTGCAAATTTTGTCCAGAGAACCATAAAGCCAAAAACCAAAACAACTGGTTTTTGGGGGATTTTTTTCACATTTTCTCACACAAATGAGCTCTGATCTCAAAATTTGTCGCGACGACCTATAAACTCAAAGCAAACTGGATTGGGGGATTTTTTTCACATTTTCTCACACAAATGAGCTCTGATATCGAAATTTGTCGCGACGACCTATGAACTCAAAACGAGAAAGTTTTAGATAACAAACACTAGTCGTTAATTTAAGACCGGTTTTAGCGTTACCTATGTTAAGCTACGCCGAGGAAGGCCAATAAATGGATGGGTGACTCAAACATAGGGATTGCAATGCGGGATCCCGCAATCCCGCAATCCCGCGGGATCCCGCACCTTTTTCCAATCCTGCAATCCCGCAGTTTTTAGCTGCTGGATTTGC
>NW_007407037.1:0-688 GCF_000475195.1 Diaphorina citri | reverse complement strand
TGGATCATCATGAGTACTGTTATTCACTTCAGGTGCCCTCTGTATCAACTTGGTATCTTGGTAATATTCTTGAGGAATATTGTTGCTAGGATCTTCAACAATGTCATCACTTGAGTCTGCATTATTCGCATTGTTAGTGTTTCTATTTGTTTTCTCTGCTGATTTCAAGAAGATTTCCATTTCTAGTGCAAACTTTGGAATGTTTAATTTAATACATTGATTTTTCTTATTTCCTGTAGTGAGTTTGTATTTGTGTAGCTCATGTTCTGCACACATGTCTATATTTGATAGAAGGCTATTGAAAGAATCAATGGAAGAATCACTTGCTAGATTTCGTGCTATTTCTTCTACTTGAGAGTTACAAGTTTGAGTGGTTTTCTTTGGAATGTGAAGCTTGATACATTGACTTCTTGGTGTATGAGTGTTGCATTTACCTCGAGGCGTAAGATCTTCTTGATTTCTAGGCGTATGATGATTACCTTGACCCTTGGGCGTGTGATTTTGGTTGCAGTGTAAGAATTTCACTTCTTTTTGGTTCATTTCTTCTGATGATTGCGTTAATTCTTCTGACGGCATTTTCATGTTGCTCTTTCGGTTTTGAGATCTATAGATTTCCAGCATTGATTCCAACACGGAGAAGTTTGTGTTCGTGAAAATCTCAACAAGACCTCTGTGAAATTCAGTTTCA
>NW_007407036.1:0-688 GCF_000475195.1 Diaphorina citri | reverse complement strand
TAAAGGGTGTCCCAATAAGAACGCAAGATTTGAAAGGGTCTTAACTTTGTTATGCGTTGTTTTATCCTGCCCAATCTTTGACAGATTCATTGTAAACATATCAAAATTAGTCATTATGTGGACTATTTTTGTGAGGGTATCTAAAGTCACAGGTTTACACCAACAAAGCCACAAGCTTTGAAGCATTGAAAGGTGAAATTGAAAGTTGTATCAACGAGATACAGCCTGATATCCTCGAATTTGTCATCGAAAATTTTGTCAAAAGGAAACGAATATACCATCAAAGTAGTGGAAGTTATTTGTCTGATTATTGTTCCATACAAAATTTCAGAATGTTTACTTCTCAAATCATCTAAGAAGTCCATTTTATTCCACAGAGAACCATGCTTTTTTAAACAATCAAATCTTGCGTTCTTATTGGGACACCCTTTACTTTCTACCCATGAAAAGACATAAAAACTAAATAAATCAAAAATCAGTGCACATAACTTAGATTAATTTGTGTTGAAATAACTGTTGATAAACTAAACAATATTATTTTTTGGTTGAGAATCAGCAACAAAGCATGGGGGATAATTGGGGAATATGTAGAAAGAAGACCAAAAGCAAAATGAAGGCAGAGAAATAGGATAAAAAAGAGAGCTGAAGACATACCTATTCTTAAAGTTTTGGACATTAAATGCCTCTC
>NW_007407035.1:0-688 GCF_000475195.1 Diaphorina citri | reverse complement strand
ACTACATGTCTTTGGTATATCCTAGTTTGTAGTGGACTACATG
Source organism: Diaphorina citri (assembly GCF_000475195.1). Lineage (NCBI taxonomy): Eukaryota > Metazoa > Arthropoda > Insecta > Hemiptera > Psyllidae > Diaphorina > Diaphorina citri. Next base: position 645 of record NW_007407035.1, on the reverse strand, counting down.
TCTTTGGTTTATCCTAGTTTGAAGTGTACTACATGTCTTTGGTATATCCTAGTTTTAAGTAAACTACATGTCTTTGGTATATCCTAGTTTTAAGTAAACTACAAGTCTTTGGTATATCCTAGTTTGAAGTGTACTATATGTCTTTGGTATATCCTAGTTTGTAGTGGACTACATGTCTTTGGTATATCCTAGTTTGTAGTGGACTACATGTCTTTGGTATATCCTACTTTGAAGTGGACTACATGTCTTTGGTATATCCTAGTTTGTAGTGGACTACATGTCTTTGGTATATCCTACTTTGAAGTGAACTACATGTCTTTGGTATATCCTAGTTTGAAGTGAACTACATGTCTTTGGTATATCCTAGTTTGAAGTGAACTACATGTCTCTGGTATATCCTAGTTTGAAGTGAACTACATGAAAGTGTACTACATGTCTTTGGTATATCCTAGTTTTAAGTAAACTACATGTCTTTGGTATATCCTAGTTTGAAGTGTACTACATGTCTTCGGTATATCCTAGTTTGAAGTGTACTACATGTCTTTGTTATATCCTAGTTTGTAGTGGACTACATGTCTTTGGTATATCCTAGTTTGTAGTGGACTACATGTCTTTGGTTTATCCTAGTTTGAAGTGTACTACATG
>NW_007407034.1:0-688 GCF_000475195.1 Diaphorina citri | reverse complement strand
GGAAATAAAATTTAGTTATTCTGCGAGTTTTCAGTTGAAATTTTAATTTTGAAGATCTCAACAGGTAGCAAGTGATAACACTCTTCTATTTGTTCTAAATAACCAACCGTTTTCTTTGAATTTCAAACCGGTTTTGGTGTTGTCTGGTGTAATCACTCCATGTATCTTTATCAAATGTTATCATCTTAATCTACCTCAATCTTTCAGTTTAACTTGAAGTTTCCATTTCTTATCTGTAAATATTTAATCTGATAATCACTTTAATTGAATTTATTGTTTATTAACCTTTTCCATGAATTTTTTTCTAATCAATTTTTCTCTAATCATATCTACCTACCATAAAAACAATCGTTTTTTCTTTACTGAATAATCCAGTTCAAATACCTACCTAGATTTTTTTCTATAAACATTTTTATCTTATTTTGCTAATTTGCAATCCCTTTTATTTTTGTAAATAATTCTTATAACCCAGTACCTAGTTAACTTTGTCTTTCTCATTTACCAAGTAAAAGTTAATGAAACTACATTTCCTGTTTATTTTTATCTTTGAATAATCAAACCTGATTAATTTTTATCTCTTCTCATATTTATCTCAATGTAATATAATCACATCTCATGAATTTAACCAATTTTCTAAAAACTTTTTTTGAGTTATATGCTCTACCTATCTAATGTTTTGAACTTTTTC
>NW_007407033.1:0-618 GCF_000475195.1 Diaphorina citri | reverse complement strand
AGCTTCTACTTTTCGAGTTATTATTTTATTGGACCTTTAAGAGATTCTAGGAGTCTGAGGACCTATAGGGATTTTTCCAAACCAGTAAGGGGGGTCAAAAACATTTCTGCGAAAGTCAGAAAAATATAGGAAGTGCGAAAATCTGCTTTTTTTTCCTTCATTTTTTTACTCATTATTGGAAAAAAATACAACATTTCAAGTGCCTACCTAGTCTAATTAAAAAGAAAGTAGGTCATATTATTTATTGATTTATTTATTTATTTATTCCTTCCTATAATTAGGTATTTTTTTTAGCCATCAGTTTTTTTTTTTTTTTTTTTTTAAGGTCAAAACTACCAAATAAAATTATTCTTGAACTCGTATGCTTAAACCATGTGTATTTTTACTTTCTATTACTACAGTTATTTCCTTAGACCTTCAATATAGGCCTATTAAATCGATTATTGAATATTTCAACAGCTGAAATTGCTGTTTGAAGAATGAGCTTTTGACATTTTAGAAAAATAGTCAATTAATTTACAAAGTTTGATGGCCAGACAGGTATACGTATAATGATTTGGACACCTAGTACCTACAGCTGATTGGATATTTCAGTTACTTAGACCAAATTTCAAGGTC
>NW_007407032.1:0-688 GCF_000475195.1 Diaphorina citri | reverse complement strand
ATGATATATGATGTAACTCTTCTTAAATTCCAAGTGTGTTTTATATTGGATTGAAGTGGGCTAGTCAGGTAGGTATGTAATATGTATTCAGATGTATTGTCATGATGTCAATAGGTATATGTACCTAAATATTGTAAACCTACCTATTATTCATACTCATAACCAGGGAAGTTCAAATACCATATTGCCATGGCGCCATACTATTTTGCCATATTTTATCAAAATTTGGGAAAATGCCATAAAAGGCCTAAAAAGCCTTATTTTGCCATACCTTTTTCCACAAATTGCCAATTTTGCCATGTTTTGAAAAAGTGAGAGAGAGAGAGAGAGAGAGAGAGAGAGAGAGTTATACTAGGATATATTACGTTTGAAGCAAGAACATGATTGAAGGTTTGATATCTCCCTTTCAGGCAGTTTCAGCCCTTCGACATTCGGCGACTTTTGAACATTTTTGCCAAGGTTTTTCGAAATCGAACAAACCAAACGGGTCCATAGTTATGGCTTAAACTAACCGAAGGAAAAATCTCAATATATGTACTCCATTAACAATTTCGAAATCATGCACCATATGTACTCCAGAACGATCTTACCCTCACTCAACACTAAATAATTATGTAGCTCTTCTTTAATGATCACGTCACGTCATCTCTATTGATTTGACTACAGACTACATTTATACTCAATATTG
>NW_007407031.1:0-688 GCF_000475195.1 Diaphorina citri | reverse complement strand
TATAAATTTTGTTTACGATCTGAATTTTTTCTATTAATAATAAACAATGTAGGAAAATATTGTTTCAAAAATACATAAGTAAATATTCATTTATTTTCGAAATTGAACAAATTAGGAAGCAACTTTTTGGATCAAGAGCCCACATACCACAAGAAATGCAATTCTCTGATAGAGATATCCAGTAAAAGTGTCACTCGCCCTTATCTCAACACAAAGAATAGAATTTGTACATAGTTAATTAGTTACATAGGTCCCTAAATTTTTACCTACCTTCATCATCTCGATGATAGTTCGTCCAGTTTGAATTCTCGTCTAAGTTCATTGAGAATATGTTTGGCTATAGCAAGGGACGAGGTGGCAGCAGGAGAAGGGGCATTGCGACAATGCAAGGTGCGTCCCGCGGAATGAAAGACAAAGTCATCCACCAGATCTCCTGAAGAACTCAATGCTTGAGCTCGAACCCCACTCGGGCCTCTACAAGAAATAAATTTGAATACATTGAAAAACGAAGAAATCGAAAGAAAAGAATGGAAGAAAAGGATTACAAGTGATTCTGTGAACTCACTCAGAAAAAGGGTCACTATGGGATCCCCTAAAAACCAGAACCTTGATTAGGTCCAAAATTTAATGAGCAAATTCCTTTGTTGTCAAGTTTCGTTAAAATCTCGTTCTTTCACCTCTAGAAATT
>NW_007407030.1:0-688 GCF_000475195.1 Diaphorina citri | reverse complement strand
TCTCAATTTAAGGGCGTATATTACCTACTCCTGGGACATAATTATGTAGGTACATACTCTATGATTAGAGGTACACAAAAATAAAAATCCAATACCTACCCAAAGAGTAGGTACTATATACCCTGTTGAATGCACACCCTCTAAATTATAGCTTTGATTTTTAGTAAGTAGGTCCTTGCAATTTTAGCTAGATACATATATTACATTACCCCGTTCCTGAATAGTTTGTTCCTAATATGTATTTTTTTCTCTTTCTCTCCAAATCCAGGCTTGAAGAAGGTGTTCACATGTGTTGCATGTGGAAAAGTGTTGTGTTCAAAAGCCAGCTTAAAGAGACATGTGGCAGACAAGCATGCCAGCCGTGAAGAAGAATATCGATGTGCAATTTGTGAACGCGTTTACTGCTCAAGGAACTCTCTTATGACGCATATCTACACGTACCACAAAACACGACCCACCATGATAATTCCCCCTTCCCATCCTCAGAGCTTATTGCCTAGTCATCTAAAATTCTAGTATCCCGCTGAAGAAGGTAATGTAGCCAACAGCAATACCTAGTTACCTAGTATCTACCACTGTGTTATTTTTCAAATAAAAATGATATTATTAAATTATTATTGATTGTATGATTATGGTTACCTATTTAGTAACAAAGTGTTTAAATAAAAACAAGGTTTCATTACTTAAG
>NW_007407029.1:0-688 GCF_000475195.1 Diaphorina citri | reverse complement strand
GTCCGGGCCGACCTTAAATCAGACGAACATCAACATCTACGACAATACCTATCGTAGGTGTATTTTCTTTTTGACAAATTTTCAGAGATGGAACCGATTCCGATGGCACGAAATCTTGGATTTCCTATTATTTAGCACAGGTTCTTTTTTTTCCAAAAGGGAACTCAGGGGATAGACCTTCACAAAAGGCTCAGAAATTTGAGTACCCCCCGATACGGTCACCCGTCCAAATACCATCCAAGTACAACGTTGCTTCGTTTCAGTGCTCTACAAGAACTGCATTTAATGTCACGTTGGCGATGGTACTACAGACCTCTTGTTTAATTACGAAAGTAATTTCCCCGGGTTTAGCAAAAGTCCCTTGAGGATTTTAGAGCACAGTCACAACTTTGAACAGAATTTTTATTTTTTTTTTTGTCCTTTGCATCCTTGGGCTAAAAACAGAGAGAAGCGGAGTGCAAAGAGCACAGAGCTTTTGGCTGTCAGCTCTATGCGGTTTGCCATCGCTTCCCTTTGCCTGCTCGATGCGCTAAGCTTTCTGTCCCACTCTATTTTTAGCCTTAATATCCTTAGGATCCAAAGCCTATTCCCTATTCGTTACAATATCTAATATATCTTTTGTTTCAGACTGCTTGTAAAGTAGAAACACATTCTTGTAGGCATGCTACCAAGAATGCCAACAAGGAAA
>NW_007407028.1:0-688 GCF_000475195.1 Diaphorina citri | reverse complement strand
ACAGGGCCGTTCAGATTAAGAGTAAAATATTATTCAATCTAGTCTAGTCTAGTTGTATAATGGGCGGGACCACAAAGTCAATTCTGATTGAACGAAATTTATTCCGAAATTTAACCTCACCTAAAAATCTAATCAATGTGAAATCTTTTAGATCCTTATTGTTTTTGAAGTTGTCTAACTTGAGTTTTACAGAAATCTCGAGTAGCAAAAGGCTCAAAGAAAATGAATAAATTAAAGGGTCAACCCTTCATTTTGCAATACATAATACTCACGTGAAATGTATTAACAATTAACACATCACATGTTAACATAACATACATGTGCTGTATTAACAGTGGTGTGCATAGGATTGTGTTAGTTTTCCTGGCAATGGGACCAGAGCACAACAGACGGAGTTGAAAAAAAAAGCAAAGCCCAATTTCCACTATCTGTTCTGGTCATAATATTTTTAATTTTTTACGCTATCAAACTTTAACGACAGGTGTGAATATTCCATTCTTCCATTTAACCATCATTGTCAGTAAGAATATTTTGACAGCATTTAACTGGAGCGTTGTAGGAATCGGTTTTTTCTCTTTATAGGCATAAGATAGCCGGCTGTACTCTCTAAACTCTCTTCATAATCAAATCTAATGGTTTTACTCAGTTTCCCCTCCGTGTATTCGCGTCTGATATTCATGCTCAACTT
>NW_007407027.1:0-688 GCF_000475195.1 Diaphorina citri | reverse complement strand
GCGAGGCCCATTTCAGGACGGGCGGCTTCAGAAGGATCACAAATATCACAATAACCTTGGATAAAGCCACTCTACCATGAAGGCCTTGGCTAAAGCTGACGTTTCAAGCTACCACAATGACCTTGAACTTGAATAAAGCCTAGGCTTGAACTAGGTACGTACGTATATTATGTCATTTGAAAGTCTTAAGGGCCCAGTTTGGTTTGAAGAACCTGGTATTAGAACAACGACAGACCATGTCATTATAAAGCTCTGCCCTGTGGTAGGCTCTGTCTATGTGTCTTAGTGCAAACCAAATGATACAAGCATTTTGCATGTCACTTTCTGCATTTTTGCATGTATTGCTTAGTTTGCTTACCTTCGGAACGGCTGGCTTTCTCCTATCCTGTCTTCCTTCTCTCTTCGATTTCGGGACGATAAGACCATAGCAGTTACGGTCCCTCTGTCAAACCTCTTAAAAAAAAAAAAAAAAGTAAATAGACCTAAGATAGATCTATAAGTACTTATACCTACCTTAAGGTACCTACTAGCTTGGATTCAAAGGTACCTACTTCATCAACATCAGAGAACGCATACGAAGATCAAAGTGCATCTTTTTAATTAGACTAATCAACGAGCTGAAAACGACACCCATGAACTATGAACAAAGTGTTCGAAAATTAGGGATTTTTAATGTTTTAACGTTTTT
>NW_007407026.1:0-688 GCF_000475195.1 Diaphorina citri | reverse complement strand
CAACTTTGGGGGAGGAGAGAAAAAAGCTGAAAAGGACATGCAGTCATGCACTCGAAAACGAAAAGCCAGAGCAAAGAGTGAGGGTGCTCGAACTTCAGCAAAACTCCCCAAACAGCACTTTAATACTTCTTTTGCCCTTCTTCTTCTTCTTCTTCTTCTTCTTCTTTTTTCTTCTTCTTCTTCCTCTTTTTCTGCTTCTTCTTCGTCTTGGTCTCCTTCAATTCTCAGTCTTCTTTAATAATGTTTTCAAATTCAATTCTTCTTCCTCCTTCTCCCCCTCTTTTGTCTTTTTGTTCTTCTCTCTTCTCTTAGTCTTCTGATTTTCCTTCGTCTATTCCTTTTCCTCATTCCCGTTTTTTATCTTCTTCTTCTTCTTCTCCTCCTCTTCCTTCTCCTACATCTTTATCTTATTCATCATTTCCCATATCATCTTCACCTTTTCCTTTGTCGTCGTCTTCCTCCTCCTTTTTTTCTTCTTCGCCATCTTTTGTGAAAGCGGAAGAAACATAAAAAAAACATATGATAGGTATACGAGTAATATGCTTCTTCGGATAAAAAAAGAACAAGAGCGCTCAAATTTTATGGCCTGTTTCGAAAACCATCAAAACTTAAAGGTGATAAGTTTTTGCGCTTCCTTCAAGATTAGAAATTTAATGGTCGCGTTTTCAAGCTAAGCTGCATCATGAGT
>NW_007407025.1:0-688 GCF_000475195.1 Diaphorina citri | reverse complement strand
AACAAGGCATATTCTATTCTAAGTTGAGGGTTGGATGGCTTTGATATTTTCATATTAAATAATAACAATATCCACATTTTTTTTTTTTTTAACTAGGTATCGTTTCAACGCCCACGGGTACCTTGCGTAGTGAATCATGTCAACAGCTCGACCGGGACTCAAATATACTGGACCGGGAATCAACACAACTGGACCGGGACTCGACCCATTTTGCTGAAGACGTCCTGTCCGTGCGAGATCAGGATAGATTCGAGCTGATTGGCGGGGATCGAACCCACACCTCTACCAATGGGAGTCAAGATAGGTGAGCTAGATTTTTTTTTCTCAGACCAAGTCAATGAAACTTGGTAGAGGTTCTTTATAAAATGTAGATCAAAAGAGAAATGTACGGCTCGGCCCCTATGCAAGACTTCAGTTTTGAAAAAGCTCGAAAATGTTCACTCTTCTCAGTTCTCAGGATTTTAGTTTTCGGCCCAAGTCAATCAAACTTGGTAGAGAGGTTCTTTATAAAATGTAGATCAAAACTCTCCTTGGGACCAACCTCGAGAAATGTACGGCTCGGCCTCTTTGCAAGACTTTAGTTTTGAAAAAGCTCAAAAATGTTCCCGAACCAGAGTAAATAATGTGTTTCTCTTTCGCTCCCCAGATTATCATTGGATGTGGGAGGAGATGACCATTCCAGTCTGAA
>NW_007407024.1:0-688 GCF_000475195.1 Diaphorina citri | reverse complement strand
CGAGAAGGGTAAGAGCTAGAGACTTGAAATTTGGTATGTAGCTGTGAAATGTGACAAGGATGCGACACGAAACTTTTGCTTAAGACCGGTGCAACGCTTGGCGGTATTTTACCGCTTTTTGACTGTTTTTGGTGTAATTTGACAATATCTCGGGAATGGTATGAGCTAGAGACTTGAAATCTGGTACGTAGTTAACATATGTGACAAGGATACAACACAAAAGATGGTTAAGATAGGTGCTGCGGTTGAAGGTATTTCGACCGCTTTTTGGCGGTTTTCAGCTATACTGACTAATAGGTTAGAGATATTGTAAAAGTTACAATAGAACAACACCCAAATAAGCATCATTCAATAGGATAAGGAAAGTCGTGTGATGTTCACACCAGATTTTTACATTCAGTCGACATTTGCCTTGTTTGCATATTTCTTCTTTCAAAGTTCAGAACCCCAAACTTTTCGGGTTTTTCTCATGTAATACTTTTTTCGAAGTCTTCCAAGTTCTCTCATTTCTTTCCTTCGTTCTTCTTACGTCTTCTTTTTGTTTTGTCCTCTTCTACTTCTGCTTCTTCTTCTTCTTCTTCTTCTTCTTCTTCTTCTTCTTCTTCTTCTTCTTATTAGGTTTATACATATTCAGAAATATTTGAAGTCATTCATTAATTTTTAATTGTAAATAAAAGAGGAAGAGAAC
>NW_007407023.1:0-688 GCF_000475195.1 Diaphorina citri | reverse complement strand
TGGTCAAGGTATACGGTATACCTACCTTTATTCGCCTATTAGTACTCTTAATTCAGTAGCCAAAGTTTCGCCTGCGGCGCAAATTTTTGGCTGTCATTCACAAAAGGTTTTCCATATCACCACCCCGCAACACTACATAGGTACATAGTTGTCAATGACTCACGAGGAATGGTCACCACATACCAATCTCGGTTCAAACCAACAACCAAACCATCAAGTACAAACATGGTAATGTTCGCTGGTTTCAACACCCAAACAACTAGCACCTACCAGGGCTGCCCACATTAAGTCATGTTAAGCTATATCTTGGTCCTATTATGAGTCCTATAAACAGTGTTGGCCATATGACGAACCATTTCACCCACAACCACCGTGCGTATCACACTAAGCTGGAGGTCGCGGGTTCAATTCACAGCTATTGAAATTTTTTCGGCGCTTTAAGGGACCACGTAGATGTGACGTTATTTGGGAGTTTGGGACACAAACTTGGTTTAAGGCCGAAAGAATTTGATGCTCAAGTTAATGGAAACCAATAATGAACTTTCAATTAATGCGCCAATCACGAAATACCTATGTATCCGATTTCAAGTCATCATTCACAAGCAGTCCATTTAGAGCCGGAGCTGAGGTACATTTTTTCTACCTCATAAGGTACAAAATTTTCTTCCTATGGATCTGATGGGGGTTG
>NW_007407022.1:0-688 GCF_000475195.1 Diaphorina citri | reverse complement strand
CGTACGGGACAATCTAGGGCCCTTTTGGGTCCCAAATTTACTGGAAAATTCCCTTTACTTAGAATATTTTTGGTCAATTTCTTTAAAGTCAGACAAACCAACAAAAAGACAAAACTTCGTTTAATACAATATTCTTCATGATAAAACGAACGATCCAGCTCACAGCTGAAAGTAAGAGAAACAGCTAAAATGCGAAACAATACTCCCAAAATGTTCTAATTTCCATTCAAAATACACAAACATAACTTCCTAGAAGTCATAAATTGGAACGTCAAAGAAAAACAAAAAAGAACTGTTATCAAGAATATCAAGCACAAGCAAAATATTGGAAAAGACAATATTAAGAAATATTCAAACACATTGAAAATGAGCCTGCTAAAAAAGAAGGGTGGAAATGTTTTGAAATGTCAAATTTATTTGACAATGCAAACGGAGTGTTTGTTTTCTGAAGAGAAACAAAGCAATCAAAACAAAAAACAAAGAAACAAAAGATATTATACATATTAGGAAGAAAGAATATTGTAAGAAATATGACGTATAGTTGTATGGACAATCTTCAATAATGTTTGGGACGCGTGTAAAGTATGGGATTTATGAATAGAAGACTGTCTATTATTTATCTATATAAATAAAATTGTAGATTTGTCTGTACATTGCTTAGAATCGTGAAATTTTTAGTTATTCTTAC
>NW_007407021.1:0-688 GCF_000475195.1 Diaphorina citri | reverse complement strand
TATTATTATTATTTTTGTGTGTTAGGCATAGATGTAAGTTATAAATTGTGAACATACCTGTATAAAAATACACAATAAAATATTGAATTGAATTGAATTAATAATAATAAAAAAAAAGATGACCACAAAGGTGGCTTGTAGAAGAAAAAGATGACCACAAAGGTGACTTGTGTACGGACAAAAACGGCTCTAAGGGAGCCCCTTAAAGACCGATTTGGTTCAAAATCTCATGAGACGAGACGAAAAACTCTCTCATTTTAACCAAACGTGTCGCAATTTTTCCACGAGACGAGACAAAATCCATTTCTCGACACGAAAATTACGAAACGAGAAATTTCTCGTTTTGCCGTGCATCACTGCCTTCCCTTCTTACTGTACAAAAGTGATATCCATCCCTTAAAGACCGATTTGGTTCAAAATCTCATGAGACGAGACGAAAAACTCTCTCATTTTAACCAAACGTGTCGCAATTTTTCCACGACACGAGACAAAACCCATTTCTCGACACGAAAATTACGAAACGAGAAATTTCTCGTTTTGCCGTGCATCACTGCCTTCCCTTTTTACTCTACAAAGGTGATATCCATTTCTATTAGATATTAGTGCTTTATTTAGACTGTCGAATTAGGACATGTAGTCCCATTATCTCAACAGTTTAATATTGTACCACTTTAATTTATTTAAATCA
>NW_007407020.1:0-688 GCF_000475195.1 Diaphorina citri | reverse complement strand
ATCAAAAATCTTCCCCAAACCAAGTCAAAGGTTGAGTTTAAAAGTTCAAAGAGACTTTTCAGTTTTCAGTTCAATCCACAAAGCATAGACGAAAAAAGTTTGAACTTTCAGCAAAATGTCTGCATCTGATGGCAAAAAGAAGAGAATGAAAGATACAAGAATGGCTAAACGAAAAACTTTGAAACTTTTGGATGACAATCAAGTCTCTACCTCTGACCTCAAAAGAGAACACACTGTTGCCAAATTCATATTCGTGACATACCCAACATTGTTATGGGGACTCTGTATGTCACGACCCTTTGCCCAAAGTGATCTTTCAAAGCCACATCCATACTATCAAAAGGGTGGACTGACAAATGTAAACTCAAACAGCACGCACACTCATAGGTACGTCCTGAATACGTTCCGTCTGTCCGTCTCCGTTCTGCTGACTAGGTTGTTTCAAGTGGATTGTGATAGTGGCAGATACTGATAGTGGTGTGATATGCCGAGATCTCGCACTTAGACCGTCTGACAGAATTAGGTCGGAAGCTTTTTCCGCCACATAAGTTCCGGAGGTCTTACAGTGAGTGTCCGGCAATACACAAACAAACGAGAATTCGATTGACGCCGCGCCGTGATATGACATCATCTACAATTCTACACTATACAAGACAGTGTAGTGTGGTCGTATTTCCTTTACAGTCAA
>NW_007407019.1:0-688 GCF_000475195.1 Diaphorina citri | reverse complement strand
GAGGATACAAAGGGTTAATTTATGTAAGTTTAGTTAGCTTGGATTTTATTGGGGGGAATCCTGAAGCAGAAGACATTAACATCCAGTGTGGTGCTATTGAGATTGACAATATCTTGCATGGAGGACTCTACAGTGTCTTCTAATAGTATCACCACTACTTTATCTAATATACTTACATTATATTCAACCTGTACTAGGTCTCCTAGAAGTTCTACATCCAGTGTGGTGCTATTGAGATTGACAATATCTTGCATGGAGGACTCTACAGTGTCTGGCAGACCTTCTAACAGTATCACCACTACTTTATCGCCACCTAGTGAGTAAGAAAGTAAATTATTTGTGATTTCAATTAATAACAGATTTTGAAAAAAGTGGGTAGATAAGGGTACAAGACAAGAATCTGTTTTCGAGTTTTCCTGATTCAGATAAGTTTCATAAGGGGAGTGTTTCCCACAGTATATCTACCCTCCTTGACCTGGTGCTTTCGACGACACAATTATTATATACCTATCTATACAGTGAGCTAAGATCTGAGGTAGCATCCACGAAGTGGGGGGAGTCCGATCAACTATTTTGCCTGCACTGGGGAGCTCCTCGATGGAGGGCTCGGCAGACTGTGTTTAGCCAGCGCCCGAATCTTTTCAAGGTAAGCTTTGAATTATTATTTCTTCTTTTCTGTAGGGTCTTG
>NW_007407018.1:0-688 GCF_000475195.1 Diaphorina citri | reverse complement strand
GAGCTAATTTCAAGACTGAAAATAGGTACCACCGACCAAAGCCCACAAAGGAAGATCAGTTATTACATGGTTCTTATTTATATGAAAAAGTACCCGTCATTTTGTGTGCATTGGTCAAAATAAATCTTGTAGGTAACCAATTTTACTAAACCTTACCTTAATACCTACCCCATAAATAGGCAAGAAGGTCTACCCCATAATAATGCTTCAAATTTTAGGATAGTAAAACTACTTTTTAGATAAGCTGCAGGATAAATAAAGCCCAACTTTCAGGAATTACCTAACAAAATGTGTATAACTGTGAGTACCTACCTAATATTATTATAAAATTTCATGATTGTAAATACCTAAATAAATAATACGAGTATTCAAACACGACAAATGTTCAAATTTACGAACCCAAGTCAAACATGAACCTGTAATTATCTACCAATCAATTTGTGTCCAAAAACTTTTTAAACTACAGGAGGTAACTAATTGCTAGGTACCACCTACTCGTACTAAGGTGGGTAGGTAGGTAGATTAAAATTTTACAGACCTACCGAAATTTCAATGTGTTAACTTAAAATTAATTTTGGGTTAATTACCTAGGTAGGTAGTAGGTTTTTCTTGCAAAGTTTTTAATTTTAAAAGAGCTGTAAGAAGAGAGAGAGAGAGAGAGAGAGAGAGAGAGAGAGAGAGAGAGAGA
>NW_007407017.1:0-688 GCF_000475195.1 Diaphorina citri | reverse complement strand
AAAAGCGGTAAAATGCCGCCAAACGTTGCACCGATCTTAACCGCATCCTTGTCACATTAGACAACTGTAGGCCAAATTTCAAGTCTCTAGCTCTTACCGTTCTCGAGATAATTTTGTTTAAAGACAGATAGACAGAAGGACAGACAGACACACACACGGACCAATGGCTGAAATTTTGTATTTAGGCTTTAGGCTCTAGGGACCTCAAAACGTGTTTTTGCACTAAAAACTCACCATCGAAAATTTGACCCGATTACATTACTTTCCTTCCTATAGGATAAGGAAAGTAAAAAAAGTGATTGATTTATAAAGGACAACTACTTTTTTCAGTGGATCACTCAGTCACCGAGTCAGATTCGATCTTTCTTTGGAGTGAGTTGCATAATTTAGGATCTGACTCATTGACTGATTATGGTCCACTAAAAAATAGAACCTATACTACTTAGTGGGTAATGAAAATTAACATACCTATAGGTAAATAACATTAAAAATAACATACCTATAGGTAAATAACATGAAAAATAACATACCTATAGGTAAATAACATGAAAAATAACATACCTATAGGTAAATAACATGAAAAATAACATACATATAGGTAAATAACATTAAAAATAACATACCTATAGGTAAATAACATGAAAAATAACATACCTATAGGTAAATAACATGAAAAATAACATACCTA
>NW_007407016.1:0-688 GCF_000475195.1 Diaphorina citri | reverse complement strand
ATCTCTAATGGACGTATGTATCTAGGTACCTACTACCTAACTATATTTTTTCAAGTGCTCTTTAATATAAAAAAAAAAAAGAAAAATTACCTGACCCAAATAACAGGTAATAGGTACATAACAAATTAGTAATGGAAAAAATATTATAAAACAAAACTATGTATGTTCACTGCACTGTGAAATTTGTTTATTAAATCTCATGTACTTGTAACGTTCATACTTCCGGGTAAATATAGGTACTTCTTACTTAAATCTAGCTACTGCTTAGGTAAACATAGGTACTTCTTAGGTATAAATAGAGGTACTTCTAGGTAGCACTAGCCCGGGGTCCCGGTTACTACCTATGTGGAAAATTAATTTCCATAAATGCTTCATAACGCCTTGAGCACGTTACATCTATGAGAATCAGTAAGATGGTAGGGTAAAATAATAATAATTAAGTTAAAAAAATCCATGTTAGTACAAACTCACGTATAGGTACCTACCTAAAAAAAATAAAATAATAATAATCTCTAATGGACGTATGTATCTAGGTACCTACTACCTAACTATATTTTTTCAAGTGCTCTTTAATATAAAAAAAAAAGAAAAATTACCTGACCCAAATAACAGGTAATAGGTACATAACAAATTAGTAATGGAAAAAATATTATAAAACAAAACTATGTATGTTCACTGCACTGTGAAA
>NW_007407015.1:0-688 GCF_000475195.1 Diaphorina citri | reverse complement strand
GCCTCGTGAGGAAAATGAGTAGCTATGACATGTAAATGCGCATAGCGACCGGTGCCAGCATGGTAGGTAAACATTGGAACATGGAAACTTGGAGGAGTAGTAGTAATAGAAGAAAGAAGAAGGTGTTGCGGGGCCCACTCAGCCTCGTGAGGAAAATGAGTAGCTATGACATATAAATGCGCATAGCGACCGGTGCCAGCATGGTAGATAACTATTGGAACATGGAAACTTGGAGGAGTAGTAGTAATAGAAGAAAGAAGTAGAGGAGAGAAGGGCAAAGTGAAACACGGGGGAGAAGGTTTCATCATGTCAGGACGTTAGACAAGTAGGGAAAGAAAAGAAAATTACACCAAAATAATAATAACCTGCAATGGAGAACTGCGAGACATCAAGTTTACAATCAGAAGTGGAGCACCTTCGAACGACTATCCCATTTCGGAGGAGGTAAAATAATACGTAGGTAGCTAAAATGAAAGAATGAGTAAAGGAAGTTTTATGCAATTAGTATTGGTGCTTTCTTCAGACTGTCGAAATAGGACATGTAGTCCCTTTATTCCAACAGTTTAATGTATAACATTTCTATATGTTATGATATCCACAAAAAAATTAAAATTCTGAGGAGGCTCTGAGCTTCACGGCAAATAAGTAAAGTCATGCTTGATAAGTAAAGATTTACAGAATACTTTTC
>NW_007407014.1:0-688 GCF_000475195.1 Diaphorina citri | reverse complement strand
TATAATTGTTTGTATGGGTTTTGTTTCTAATTCAATTTATCCAATGTCTCTTGCAGTGCTTGCGTGCTAGTTGTAATGTATAAGAGAGGAGCATAAACAAAATATTTTGAAATAGAATTCGAAAAAAGAGTAATTTTGTTTGACATATTAGGTACTAGGTAGGTATTTAAATTCAAAACCTCGCATTTTTGCAATACATCGAATTTTCGTATATTTGCGTTTGATAGAGGGAACCAGGGAACTACATATAACAACGGAGGTCTTATCGTCCCGAAATCGAAGAGAAAGGACAGGATAGAAAAAACCCAGCCGTTCTGAGAACGAACCTTATCTTATTTGTATATAGCTGGCCCCGGGTGGGATGTGTGCTTATCCCTCTGCAACCATTAATGATTTTTCGCCTGTTTTCCTAACGCTTTAATCCTCAAAAAGTTTCCTACTTAACGCTTTAATCCTCAAAAAGTTTTCTATTTAACGCTTTAATCCTCAAAAAGTTGATAAAGCTTGCCGCGGACGGAAATCGAACCCTCGACCTAGCACTTACAAGGCAAGGCTGACGATACTTCCCAAGCTAACTAGTGAGTAATTAGGCCTAACCGAATCTTTCATGAATGTTATGAAGTTAAAAAGAGGGAAGCCAAATTTAATTATACTACTTTCTAACGTTCTAACAGGACTATGTGTAGCT
>NW_007407013.1:0-688 GCF_000475195.1 Diaphorina citri | reverse complement strand
AATAGAAGTCAGTCATGAGACGAATTCTCTATGGAATTTCTCTTTGGACGTAATGGCGCCAACACACTTGCTGCCACGAACGCTATGTACTGTTTCCACTCTTGGGGATTTTTGAGTTGTGTGAGGGATACAACAGAGGTTAAGGGAGAATATTTGGGGATTTTTTTACAACTAGATAAGGGATTTTTCTTTCTTAAGCAAGTATAAACACTGTGGGTAAACATAATCGAGCTTGGCAGCCAGGGTCTTGAAGATGAAAAAGATTCGGCCATGCTGTCGGGCATAGGTATTGACTGAATTAAATTTCACATAATCGAACACGCCTTGGGTAAACTGTACGAAACAAGGGGCACGAGTCAGCCTAGTTAACTTAGTTGTTAGTGCGTCTGCCTTGTAAGCGCTAGGCCGTGGGTTCGATTCCCGCCCGGGTCGGATTTTATCCTGAACGGAAAATGTTTGTTGGCTTTCTCCTATCCTGTCTTCCTTCTGTCTTCGATTTTGGGATGATGAGACCATAGCAATTCAAGTTCCCACTATCAAACCTCTTTAAAAAAGGGGGTGCACGGTTAGTCCAGTGATAACGCGCTTGCTTTCTATGCAGAAGATCACGGGTTCGAAAAAAAATGGCAATTTATTTTGCAAACCCTGATATCCTCATTTTTGTTCTTCAGGATTGGAACGTGGTAGA
>NW_007407012.1:0-688 GCF_000475195.1 Diaphorina citri | reverse complement strand
ATCGCGTCTATCGCGTTCGCCCTCGCGTCGTTTATGATCAACAAGTTCTACAAGATAGTGCAACTGAATCTGGGCCTGTATTGGATGTTTGTGTTCTACGCGGTGGCTAGCGCGGTCAATGTGGTGTTCACGTTTCTGTTCGTGTTTGAGACGAAAGGGAAATCCTTCCAGGAGATTCAGAAAGTGCTGAACAATGAGAAGGAAGAAGATGCGGTGCCCTTGTGAAATGACTCAGTTTATCATAGAGGGAGTGAGTTGAAATAAAGAACTTGTGAACTACTCGGTCAGTGAGTCAGAGCTAAATAAATTTCGTTTGGACCTTTGCAAGTAGACATGTGTAAAGAGTGAGTGAGTCATAAAAAAGATCTGCTCTTTTCAGTGAACTACTGAGATTCAAACTTACGTAACACTAATTGATTATTTTTTTTATTTTATTTAACGTAACTGATTTATTAACTGATAACTGAAACATAATTATTATGTAGTATGTATTTCTTACTTTTTTCATTGTTCAAAATAAATCAAATCATTTCATTTTTGGTTAGATGGTTATGGTTACTTACTTTGGTTAGATCGTGGACTAGAGAGGCGACAAACATCTTGTCCAATCGGATGTCTTCATTCTCAACAATATCCTGGGAACAAGAAAATACGAAAAATAATAATAAAAAAAAAAAAAAAAAAAAAA
>NW_007407011.1:0-688 GCF_000475195.1 Diaphorina citri | reverse complement strand
ATGAGATGGAAAGCTAATCTCAAGACACACTCAAGGGCGATAATTACTTAAAAAGAAGAAGAAGAGGAGGAGGAGGAGAAGAAGGAGATTGTAGAACGATAGGTACCACGATACAATGTATGGGTAGATTATTCTAATTTTGCTTGTTATTTAAATTCTCTGTCGAAAGAGAAAGAAGAGGAAAAAGAAGAAGAAGAAGGAGGAGGAGGAGGAGGAGGAGGAGGAGGAGAAGGGGGAAAAGGAGAAATAGTTTAAATAGCTTGAACGTAGAAACCTAATGGGTTAAACCAAGAACAGGAAAAAGTTTTGCAATTGAAAAAAAAGCGCTTTTTCTCCTTCATCTTGCAAAAAAACTCGCAAGTGCAAAATCTCAACTTCGTGCAATTATTCGAGAAAATAAAATAATCTCCAAAGTTTTTTTAGTTTTTAGTGAAAGAAAATATAAGGTTAGATGCCATTTCGGTCTTGTTTAATGGTACATGCTATCTCTACCCATGGGACCATCTAGTTCCATTTTTCGAAGAATTTGGAAACAATTTTATTTTATTCTGCAGTGGTAACGCTTTGAGGGTGATTTTCTGCACTCTGCAGTTATCAACTTTGGACTTACTCCGCATAAAACTTTGGAAAATATCAACACAAAACACAAGTTTTGAAAGAACTTGAAGATGGTCGTTATGTCGTTACC
>NW_007407010.1:0-688 GCF_000475195.1 Diaphorina citri | reverse complement strand
AATTATGCGTAATCTAGATCCCCTCGTTACCAAACAACGTGACGGAGATATTGCCTGTCAAGTTTTTACGCGACTTCGGAAAAAAAACATGTATTTCATAGCTGTTTTTTTTCTTCTTCTTCTTCTTCTTCTTCTTCTCCTCCTTCTTCTCCTCCTCCTTCTTCTTCTTCTTCTCCTCCTCCTCCTCCTCCTCCTCCTTCTTCTTCTCCTCCTTCTTCTTCGTCTTTTTCTGTTCCTCCTTCCTTCTTTTTCCTCTTCTTCTTCTTCTTCTACAGAGGGAACTGTAGATGACAGTGGAGGTCTCATCATCCCGAAGGGGAAGAAAGACGGACGTTGTTCTAAGTTCTAAAAGAGGTTTGATAGAGGGAACTGTAACAGTGAAGTCTCTCAAAGTGGAAGAGAGAAGGACAGGATAGGAGAAAGCCAGCCGTTCCGAGAACGAACCTATTCTGTCTAGAATAAAGTTTGCCTCGGACGGGAATCAAATGCGCGACCTAGCGGTTACAAGTCGCGCGCCTCTTATTCTCCTTTTTTATTCTTTCACAGTTTCAACCAAGTGTACTTTTTTGTTTTCTCATTCGAAATAGACATACCTAATGGATTCCTCCTGGGTAAGAAGGTACCGTCCTATCTAATGGGTAATAAGCTATGTAGTTGATTAAATTCAGACACAAAGAAGATCCGGCCC
>NW_007407009.1:0-688 GCF_000475195.1 Diaphorina citri | reverse complement strand
ATTTGATAGACCATAATGGTTGGAATGCATCAGTCGTCTTCTATTCAATCTTGTCAGTTCAAAGAGTTCAACAACCACCGTGAATTTTTCAAATGGAAAAAAACTGAAGAACAATTGACCTACTCTTATTTCTCTCAAAAGCCCCTACTTGTGACTTGTGATACATCATATCAAAGGTCTTAAAGAATGTAGTACTGTTTGAGCTCAATCCAACAACCAAGGCCGGCGTTATGGCCTACTCAAATTTTCATTTTTCCATGTTCTCTCACACATAGGGGAAGCAACAAAAATGGAAAATTCATATTGATTGGTGATTTATGATTTATGCTTCAAATAGGTCCCACTAATTATTCATTTTGAAATTCAGTCCTAAAAATAAAATTTTGAAATATCCATTTTGAGCTCCAGCTCCAGAGGCCATCAGGGCCGAAAGTCTAAATTTCATTTTTGGGTCTGAATTTTAATATGAACAATCTACTTACTATTATTCTGTGCAAAAGTTTCCTTTTTTTACAAATAATACATACTTAAGTTGACTAACTTTTTATTTTTAATTGTCAATATAAGACAATAAATACAGCTCCTCTGTATTTATTGTCTTTTATTAAAATTGAAATAAATTTTGTGAGGGAAGTCTCTGATTCTAAATGTAAGTTTAAATGATACCTTTCTGTGATAGGAAGATTAC
>NW_007407008.1:0-688 GCF_000475195.1 Diaphorina citri | reverse complement strand
TCCTGGGGATCGAACCTGCCTTTGCAACCTAGTGTTTACAAGACAGGCGCGGTAACCTTCAAGCTAAGTAGTCTGGTAAGTATACTTTTCTGAGCTGAAGCAACATTGGATCTAGACTCTAGAGGTTGGGATTTTAGCATTGGAAATTTAGCAATAGGGAGATATTTTGTTTACAGACAGACACACACACAGACAGACAGACACCACACGGACCAATGGCTGAAACTTTGGATTTAGGCTCTAGGGACCTCAAAACCTGTTTTGACACTAAAAACTGACCATTGAAAATTTGACCCGATTACATTACCTACTTTCCTTCCTATAGGATAAGGAAAGTAAAAAAGTTGAGCTGCTCTATTTGATGCTACTTAAGTACTTACCCGAATATTGTTCGGGGGCGGGGGCTTGATAGCACAGAACTGTCGATGTGAAGAGTAGAACCAGCGTACTCTTCATTGTGAGACGATTAGCACACCGCGGGTCATTCTGCCTCCAAATCCTCTTAACTTGACAGAACTAAAATATGTAGGTAGGTATCTCCTTTTTTTTTAATTTGTTTAATTTAACCTAATTAACTTTTTATTTACCCTAATTAGGTAGGTATTAATTAAGATAAAATCTGCAACACTTTTATGACAATATAACGAGAGTTTCCTCAATAAAATAAGTTAAAGCGCCTAACTGATTT
>NW_007407007.1:0-628 GCF_000475195.1 Diaphorina citri | reverse complement strand
CTACCTACCACAAGATAGGAAATGTAAAGAGAATATTTTCCAGTTCTAAAGAGAGGAAATCAATTTTCATCGCCTATACCTATAATAATAGACCTCTATGTACGAGTATACATACATACTTATATCTTCATACATACTTTATGCATATTATGTATAATAGTAGATACCTATCTATCTATTAATTCAGGATGCAGGCTAATACAATGCAGAATGCAGGCTAAGGCTTACCTAGCTAATGCAATTGAAAACCCTATAGTATATTTAGTATACGCCCAGCGAAAAGGACAGGGAAGGTCTAAGAGAGAGAGAGAGAGAGAGAGAGAGAGAGAGAGAAGGAGAAGGAGGAAGATAAGAAACAAATGCACAGTAAATAAAGTCGACAATAAATCCCAAGGGGAAGAACATACATATAGGTAAGCACGGATAAGTACATAGGTACATAGTTATATCTATACACAGGTATAGGCAGAGAATGGCGAAAGAGCTTAAAAAGTAAATAAATAGGTAGATAGCATTGTAAAAAGTGAAGTGAATATCGCACAACTTTCTACTAGGTACTTACGTACAGTCACCTTGTTGCATACAAAATTTCATACCTTTCTCGTACCATAGGTATATTACCTATTAT
>NW_007407006.1:0-688 GCF_000475195.1 Diaphorina citri | reverse complement strand
TTATTGTAATACCCCCTTGTTTCTATTTCCAGGGGGATATTTGGCAACCCTGCGTGACAGTGGGAGGACATTTCGGTCCCGTACGGGATATCCAGTGGGAGCCTAGTGGACAGTTTATTATTTCTGTCTCCGAAGATCAAACCACCAGACTGCATGCTCCTTTTGTAGGCAAGGTAAGGGTCCCCTTTCAAAAAGAGATTATAAGGCTACCGCTAAGAAAGGGGAAAAATCTTGTCTGTCATTTGATATAGGCGAGAGAATGGCTGAAAGTTCGGTCGCTATTTAAGGCCAAAGTTCTGCTATTTAAGGCTTATTTTGGATAAAAGTCCAAAAGGAGTTAGCGGTTCTCAGAACCTTAAGTACCTTTTGCGGCAGGTCGTTCAAACTTCACAAAGAGGTTCAATAAATTATGTACATAGATTAGAATGTTCTTGTGTTGGATTTCCAGAAATGTAGTGTTCGTCTGTTATTCAGAGCCAAAGTTCTGATCAATCAATCAATCAATCCATAATCGTTCCATCATGGGACGGGTCGATGTATTCAGGGCTAAATTTGAATAAAAGCCCAAAAGGAGTTGGCGGTTCTCAGGACTCGACCTCTCGCGCCAGGCCTCTCAAACTCAGCAGAGAGGTTCGATTAATTATGTAGATCCCATTGTTTTCTGTCAGACTTTTTTAAGACTACGAGG
>NW_007407005.1:0-688 GCF_000475195.1 Diaphorina citri | reverse complement strand
AGGCCCTAGGGCTCCACAATTTAATAAGCAAATTTTCTTTTGTGTTTCATCAAAATCAACTCAACTTTTAGTATCTACTCAACTGTCCCAACTACCCAACAACCCCACGAGTCTAAGTGAACCGATCTCCAAACAGAGAGCCGGAGAACTATCGACCCTGCCAGAAATAGAACCCAGGACTTTCGGCATGAAATAATTAACATACTGTGTGTTTGTATTTCAGGAGCGGTGTATCAGATCAGGGTCCCTCACTGTAAACTACGAGAAGGTGGATGTAGACTATAGACTCAAACATAACGACCTACTTGCCAACATAGTTCATAGGTAAGCACCATAGTCCTTGGTTTGAACCCCGCGTGTGTCGATTTATATTAATACTTACCTTTACCTATTTTTATACTTATGTTATTTAAAACGTCATTTTCCTATGCTTAATAACGGTTCACTAAAGCCGGCTACACACGTATACATAGGTACTTCTGTTCTGATAAACTTCAACTGTAAGTTAGCTAGCCTGCTCAGAGTGCTCAGTCTAATTATAGTGTGTCCAGATCAATGTGACAGCAAAAAAATAGGCATTGTTGCCAAACATGTCACATGTGCAATGGTGGAGAATCTCTAAAAGGGGAAGCTATATTGCACAGTGCTTCCTCCGACAGTGAAACAAAGTCAGGTAAGGCGATATCCA
>NW_007407004.1:9937-10734 GCF_000475195.1 Diaphorina citri | reverse complement strand
ACCACAAGGCGATATTAATGGCAGACAAGTAGTTAACGCTTTGGACGATGGGCGTTCACTACCACCCAACCCTTGGAGTTTTATTATTTTGTGGCCAAATTTTCAAATAAGAGAGGATAAAATTTCAAACCTCGGCTGGGATTGAACCCGAGCTCTTCGGTTTACCAGGTACCAATTCCATTTTTCTGTTTGAAGAAAAATGGAATTGGTACCAAATTTTCATCATGGATTATACAGGGTGGCGCAGAAGTAATCCGATAAAGTTTTTCTGTTATATTTTTTATAATTCTTCTCGCATTTACAACTGGTACCAATTCTATTTTTCTGTTTGAAGAAAAAAGGAATTGGTACCAAATTTTCATCATGAATTATACAGGGTGGCGCAGAAGTAACCCGATAAAGTTTTTGTTATATTTTTTATAATTCTTCTCGCTTTTACAACTTTTATTTTATGAAATAATTTTAGAGGGTTGGGGAATTTTTTCCATACTACACATGGGAAATAAGGTCGCGAAAATGCTGTCCATTTTTAATGTCGCACATTCGGTTTTTTTTTCGCACATTTGGGCTCAAAATGTTTGGTCCTATGGCTTGAACTTCTCGAACGTTGTTGGTCAATTCCCATGAACTGCCTTCACCATAAGCGGACTGTAGTTTCCATAGTTTCCAAAAAATGACGAACACCAATAGGTAAATTAATACACCACAAAGGGGATGGAGTTTATTTTTTGTTTGGGTACAGAAAGTACATAATTACAATTACCAAAGTTAATTAATTCCATTTTTTTAAAAAAAAA
>NW_007407004.1:0-2653 GCF_000475195.1 Diaphorina citri | reverse complement strand
GTCAACCGGTCAAGAATCGGTGGTCAGTTGGTCTCTTTTTGAAGGATGGTTATCCTTTGCGTACAACTAACAACCAGCAACCCCTCTTGTCAAGTTGTTTAGTCGTTATTGTTTTAAACTAAACTTAATAGTACATCTGAAACCATTTACCTACTATTACGTAGATCTCGAGACTAGCTTCAACCGTGAAGAATCCTGAGACCCGGTTTCTCGTATTCCTGAGACTAACAATAACAAAGGGGAGGCATTTATGAGCATTGAACCTTTTTTTAGTATCTTTCCTGAAAACTACCAAAACTAGATACGTGGGTACATTTAGAACATGGTTTACAGGAACTTTCACTACCGAGGATCTCTGAGGAA
Source organism: Diaphorina citri (assembly GCF_000475195.1). NCBI lineage: Eukaryota > Metazoa > Arthropoda > Insecta > Hemiptera > Psyllidae > Diaphorina > Diaphorina citri. The sequence continues at coordinate 2,290 of NW_007407004.1, read as the reverse complement.
ATCGAAAAGAGGCAGTCTTATACTACCATTGTAAGAACATATAAGTGGACAGTGTTCTACCATTGGTGATCATATAAATGAAGTGTTTTACAATTACGAGAACATTTAAAATGAAGTGAAGAACGGGAGACTAGCGGCTGTCGGTTACCGTTAGTCTATCTCCACTCGTTTATTCGGTTTTCAAGACAACTGGTGGTGTTCAGTTGAATAGCACTAGGGTCGTGCTATTGGTATTAGCACTAAGCACTCAGTCTAGATATAGTCTTTGACTGGACCTGAAACGAATAACAAACTAAACGGGGGAGCACCACTGTTTAAATAAGAAACATCGGTGTACTTCACAGTCGGGGGCTAACTAAACTGGAATACAACCCTTAAATGCTGATGGCAACGCAACAGTCCTCCCTCATGTTCTAGCAGCCTGTTCCATTCTAAGATCTTGAAATTCGAGAAACACTGCGGTAACAAAGCGTTGAGATGCAAAAACCACAAACTGTCGTGTTAGATTCCTTGACTTCTTCTGTACAACTTGGTGTTAGAGCTTCGAATTGTTAATTTCTTTCACAAAATTATGGGCAAGTACATGATGTGGTGGGTGCTGTTGAAAATGGAAATTGTTCAGAGTTCATTGCCTCTTTTCAGTTTTCAAGCAGTAAGGAAATTTGTATTTGGTACAAGGATTTTCAAGCATTAATTGAAGTCTGGAAGTTTCATGCTTTCATATTTCCAAAGACATTAGGTCAAGCTTTCTTTTTCTCAAGATCCTTAGTCCTTGCCTTTGTTAGTGATTCTTTGAAACAATGTCGTCCCTACATCCTATACCTGCAAACAGTTAGACCACGAAAAGGACATTAATAACTTTCATAGACAAGTGAGCAAGTCGTTCACATATCGGTAAAAGCAAACATCAAAGAAAGAAATGGGTCCAAGAGGAACATGTGTTGTATACGTACTGGCATAATTCAAACTTCTCACAACATATTGTTAAAGATTTTCTGAACCATTTTGTTTTTTATTAGATTCACGACCCGAGAGGTGGGCTACCTTTGCAAGTGGTATTGATCAACTAGGTTTTGCTGCAAACTCTTTGGTTCCGGGGCTAGCGGATATCGTGATGAAGTGTTCTAAAAGGAAGGTGTTTAACTCCTCAGGCCTATCTAGTGAATCTGTACTATTCTGTACACAGCATTCTGCTTAAAATGTTCATTATAAAAGTCTAGTGTGCCGTTTAGATGTAGACTATACAGTCTAAAGTCTTGTTCCCTGACCTCTACATGAGAACGGACCAGGGAATCGGACTACTGGTGGATTACCTACTTGCGATCTTAGATCAAGCCTGAATATTCCAATAAGATGAGTTCAAAAAGTAATGTTTTCAGGAAAAAATTCCCAAAGTTTTTTTCTCGACGGTTTTATATGTATTTTTTGGCGCTGAATCTGAATTTCAACTTTGCCACCTCGCCAGAGGTGAGCTAACTCCGCCAGGCGCCGCTTTGTCGCTTTTTGGCGAGCTTTTTTTAAAAATGTGCTCATAACTCAAAAACGGTACATATTTAAGGAAAGGTCATTCTGAACAATATTGTAGTTCAGAAAATTTACTACATTTTTTGTTCCGAAACCAACTCTCTAGGACCAACCGGGGCGCCGCCAGGCGCCGCGCCGTTTCGGCCGATTTTTCCCGAAAATTGAAAATGTACAAATATACGACTCCGACATATCAAATCAATGTATTTTTTCTTTTCTAATCACGTGGTGATGTTATTTTTTTATTTGTATGACTTTTTTTCCAACCCATTCAAATTTGCCAAAAAATTCAACATATCTGACGACCAAGGTGACGACTGCAATCAGAACATTATACTTATGAGAACCATTGTCAGGGTAGTGATGCGTAGATACTAATGAAGTGGATATTTGACAATTATGTTATCTGCAATTGTAGGTCTTATTATATTCAAGAAAGAGAGAATGGTCAATTCCCATGAACTGCCTTCACCATAAGCGGACTGTAGTTTCCATAGTTTCCAAAAAATGACGAACACCAATAGGTAAATTAATACACCACAAAGGGGATGGAGTTTATTTTTGTTTGGGTACAGAAAGTACATAATTACAATTACCAAAGTTAATTAATTCCATTTTTTAAAAAAAACCAAAAATCCAAGAGAGCACAAAAAAAATGTCTCAGGAAAATTTTCTTTTTTTTTTTTTCCAAATTTCTAACCTAGAAAAAATATCCAAACAAAACCAGCCATCTTCCTTTTGATGTTGGGACATGCACAGAGTATTC
>NW_007407003.1:0-689 GCF_000475195.1 Diaphorina citri | reverse complement strand
CATGGCTTTAATTAAGGGGGATTTAAATGAATAAATTTGGTTTCTATGGGGAAGTGAGAATAACTGATCTCTTTGGTCGGAATTCTTCATAATCTATGTGTGCACTTTGCAAACTCATGTACATGAGTACATGTACCAATTCATAAAGGTAATGGAAAAAATATTAAAGATTGCGGGGATGTGAGATCTGAACACAATAATAAACATTTGACATCATCAACTAACTATGAAACTATGCCACAAGTAGGTAGAATTGCCATATAGGTATTCTATTATATCTCTATCGCAACTTGAGCAAGACACTATTATTGTAAAGTAAGATGTTGTTTGTTTTAATCAATGGCCAAAACAAGACATGAGGTGTGGTGGTGACTGGAGATTCTTGTGTCTTCTTCTACATTGTCTAGCTAGGTTACGTAAGAGACGAGAGAGATCCATGGTAAAGTTTGTAAGAAGTCAATCAGGCGAAAGGACCTTGTGATTGAGACACGAAGAAGATTTATGGTGGAACTACTTATACTTATAGCTTATACTGACTTACCTATGATTTTGTACTTTCGTAGGTCTTAACAGTATTGTGAAATGTGTTGTAGGTTATGTGTAGGTACCTATTCTTGTAGGCTACTTAAGTACAAAGTACCTATGTACCTACTAAGGGTTTTTTTTTTTTTTTTTTTTTTTTTTTAAAA
>NW_007407002.1:0-689 GCF_000475195.1 Diaphorina citri | reverse complement strand
CTGCAAAACCAAATCTATGAAAATGATATACCTAGAGTAGCGCGTAGCGCCTGCAAAACCAAATCTATGAAAATGATACTCCTAGAGTCGATATGGATCCCTATGTTCATACGAGCTCGTGTGTGGCCCGCGAAGTACCTCCCAATTAGCATGTGTCCCGCATACACATGGAAGTTGGAAACCCCTGTTCTACTAAAAGTCTACCTACGTATATAATACAAATTACCAACTCATATTTAATGCTTTCAAAGGCCCAATTGTTAATATACGAGTATTTATGTCGAGTATGTAGGTATCTTCTAAGATGTTACTGCCCTAATATTGTTACCATTGTCAATATTGTATTGTGTTTTGTAATTATTGTTACCATTGTCGATGTGTTTTAAAAAATAAAAGAATACCTACTTATTTAAGAAGAATAAAAAAAATCTTTTTTTCCAACCAGAGAATAACTATTATTATGTGGTCAAAATTTCAAATAAATGAAGATAAAATTCCATAACTCGGCTGGGATTCAACACAGGTCCTCCTGATTACGAAACCAGCGCTACATCATTGCGGCAGGAGTGCTTTATTGGTCTGTCAGCCGTCAGCCTTGTCAACATTTACAAATATTACTACCGAAACTAATCATGGTCAGGCTGGGGGACGTTAAACAGGGAGTAGGACAGCTTAGTCTGGCTGAGGAA
>NW_007407001.1:0-689 GCF_000475195.1 Diaphorina citri | reverse complement strand
CAGAAACTCCCTATACATTACCTAGGTAAGTACCTATGTGTATTACCTAAGCATGTAGCTTTAGTATTGCAAAATTCTGTCTGGTACAATATCGTCTCATTATACCCAAATAGGTAGGGTGGGTATTACTTATATCCTAAAATATCAGAATATCAGAATATCCATGACACTGAATTCTGAAGATTGTAGACCAAAATTTTCCAAAATTCGCCTGCGGCGTGGCTTGCCCTGAATCGGCTTCGTGGGATTACGGCTCTCGAAGTTTAGTCGGCATCGATCAATCGATCGATCGACGGCGTTGAATATGTGTGAACACAGCCCAAAACCTTTGTAGAAAGGGACATTACCACACTACTATGAATGTCTGTTGAACTTTGCTCACTGTCTGCTACAATGTTATGCAGTGTTTGTTAGATTTTAACTGTTCCATTTTGTGAGCTCCGAGCTTAGAAGCTTTCGGAGAAAAAAAAAAGTAAAAACTAGCTGTGGAATTGGAATGTGGAATGGAAATGTGGAAAATGTTGGGATATCAAAATACCATGCACCCCCCATTCCATCTCCCTGAATATTGCGTAACAGAATACTTATTACCCCTGCAAAATATCTATTACCCCTGCATTATCAGAAGTACGCAACCATTCGCACGCATTTCCCCCCCCCTCTTTAGATTTCCCTGCACTGGCCGTTGC
>NW_007406999.1:0-689 GCF_000475195.1 Diaphorina citri | reverse complement strand
GTATATTTGTGTTATCACTTTCGTAATGTCACAACTAATCAAACCCCACAGTGCTAAATTTCACTATGCTGTGGCGGGGCTCGAACCAAGGACCTACGGGTCACAAGTCCAACGCCTTATCCAACTAGTTATTGAGGTTGGGGTTGAAAAAAATTGGTCATTTCCACATAATGAACCCAACGTACCTTGGTTCACTCTGAAATTCTCATTAAAAACTCATGAAACTTCTTTGGAAAACATGGGAAAAGTTCTTAGGTTTGTAGCATGATACAAGACATAGACAGGACAGCAGGCAAATGCAGAGTATACTCCTGAGCAGAGACATACTGAAACATAGAAGACCAGAAAAACGGTTTAACATACCAAATAGGTATCAATATATCAATATTATAGACTTAGTACTTTATCATGGATACTCGTTACTGTGTTGAAAGCCCAGAAGAGATTAGGTGGTAGAAGAGCCGCGGTAGACACTTAAAAGAAAATATCAATATGAAATCCCTGGAACACCCCAGTTGGAGCACGGACCACCCCCGACCATAACGGCTGTCGAATAATTACAATAAAAATATACTACACAATCGGAATTTTGAAACCTAGGAGGTACATAATTAATAAAGTGTAAGTAGATGGGTCTTTAACTTAAATTTCGTACAAGAAAAAGACAAAAAAAAAAAAAAACACAAAAA
>NW_007406998.1:0-689 GCF_000475195.1 Diaphorina citri | reverse complement strand
TTAACATTGGAGTGGAGGCGTTTATTTATCTGGTTCCTAATTTAATTTGATTAATTGATCATTGTGTCGTCTGTATAATGTGTCCCAGGTTGCTATAGACATGGCGTTCCTTACTCTTCGTCATAAACAACATGATTTAGCCTGTTTCATTCAAGTTGATCTGTAGCAGAAGGTTATTTGGTCACACATGATACCAAGAGCCAAGATAGTCTTTTCATTCAAGCCCGGTTGATCTGTAATGGGTTTTAGGTTATTTGGTCTCATAGTTATGATCTCTTGGCCCACACTCATGTTGGCTAGGGCATGCGCTAATGCAGATAATCTTTTGGTAATCCTTTTGGTTTGAACCGGCTCTTCGGACTGTGTATTGATCATTGTGTCGTCTGTGTAATTCATTCATAAATGAAGGACGATTGAATATTACTTATACCATTGTTCGCGCCTATGAAGTTTGTTGTAGAGGAGTTTGTGAGATGATCTCCATGAAAGATAAACGCTTTTTTTACATCTGTGCATTCTTACCTTATACGTTGCAAAGGTTTGTAAAAACCTATATCTTGAAAAGCCTCTCGTAATAAGGCTTCAATATCAATAGTATTCACGAAAAGCTCTTGTTTTTGCCATTTCACACAACTCAAGTTTTAGAATGAGAATTTCCGAAAAAAAAAAAAAAAAAAAAACTTGTCTGT
>NW_007406997.1:0-689 GCF_000475195.1 Diaphorina citri | reverse complement strand
TATAAAAACAAAATGTTTAAACTGGATATTCAATCTGCATACTATGTACTTATACCTATACATATTATGTGTCTATACATAGTGTGGGTACCTAGGAGTTACTAACTATACATACATACTACCTAGGGTAAGTGTACCATTTATTGGCCCACCTGTACCATACCATACGCCACATAAGTCTGAACTGGACGAAATTTTTCAAGATCCAATTTCATCAAAAGAAAGGGCTTAAAGACTCGAACCAGTGCTATTCAAAAATTGTAGTCATAAAAACAAAAAATAGAAAAATAAATGTGGGCAGGTGGGCCAATAAATGGTACGTTTTTTAAGTGGGCGAATAAATGGTACACTTACCCTACTACCTATGTAAGACTCTGAGGAGTTGGTATTTCAAGTCCTTTGAGGCTGAAATAGGTAGTAGAACTTGTGAGGGCTGTCCAAAAACAATGGCAGACTAAGTACCTATGACTGCGGGGGTAAAATTACAATACCTTATTATTTAGATTGCGGGTTTCAAGGGATTTTTCAGTCTCATACATGTACATATTATGTTTGTGTCTATACATACAGTATAAACGAGGTATATTTTCAGAGCGGCTGGTTTTTTTTTATGAGGTTTGATAGAGGGAACTGTAACTGCTAGAGTCTTAAATATCTAAGAGAGAAGGGAGACAGGAAAACCAGCAGTT
>NW_007406996.1:26452-30727 GCF_000475195.1 Diaphorina citri | reverse complement strand
CGCGACGACCTATGAACTCAAAGCGAGAAAGTTTTAGATAACACTTCAGTCGATCATTTAAGACCGGCTTTAGCGTCATCTATGTTAACCTACTCCGAGCAAGGCCAATAAATGGATGGGTGACTTGAACATTATATTGGGAATAAAGGGAGAACGGGCTCTAGTCTTGATTTGAAATCATTACATAAAAGTAAAACCAAAAAATCAAATCAAGAATAATAATAAACTGAATATTAAATGAAATAGGTAGGTACATAAATATTGATTTTCCTTAACCAAGATCGAAAAATTCCCGGAGGGACGGGCCCCGCTTGTTAAAACACAAATTATAGCTCACAAAATAAAACACAAACAGAAATTACTAATAGGCTCTTATAGCTCAAAATGTTCCTAATTGTTCCTTTTTCCCCCTCCTCACTGTTTTTTTTTCCTTTTTATTATTATTATTTTTTTATTTTTTATTTTTTTTTTTTAACATTTTTAAAACTTTTTTTTTTTATTATACTAAGAGGATAACCAAATGTTGTAAACAGTGACTTAAGCTTATTAATTATTTCAGAACATTTTTTTTTTTGTGTTTAGTTTGAACATTTCTATCCATTTACTATAGCTATCTATAACAACAAGATAGTCAATCCCTTTGAAGGTCATAATATCTAAACTCAGCTTTTGAAATGGTTGTTCAGCCAGTTCATGTGACAATAAAGGCTCTCTGGGTTTTGCTGGCCGATTTTCTTGGCAAGCTAAACATTTAGCAATATGTTGCTCAATGTCATTTTTAATCCCAATCCAATAAAATGTTTGGTTTGCCCTGAGCAATGTTTTTTGTTACTCCCATATAACCTTCATGTAGGACTGACAATGCCTTATCTCTTAACTCTCTAGGAATCACAATTCTATTGTTATAATACAAAATATTATTCTCAACTATCAGCTCATTCCTAAGATTATAAAAATGTTTGACAAACAAATCATCAACTGGGAAATTGTCTTTTGTTTTAGGCCAACCATTATTACAGTAATGTATAACATCACAGAGATTTTGATCAGTCACCGTTTTCTCAGATATGAGCTCTGTGCTCATCAGGGGTATTTCTTGATAGATATTATGCACAAATCCCTCTAAAGGTATTTCACTATCATATGTTTCCTGTATGAAATTTCTAGAAAGTAGGTCTGCTATAACCATTTCCTTTCCAGGCAAATAAATAACATTCAAGTTATATCTGTGTAACATGAGTCTTATTTTACTGATTCGTTCTGATGCTATGTTGCAAATATTCTTTTTAAAAATAGAAATCAGTGGAAGGTGGTCTGTTTGAACCGTCACTTCATTACCCCATATGTAATTATGATATTTGCGGCATGCAAATTGAATAGCAAGGGCCTCTTTTTCGATTTGAGGGTATTTTATTTCTGACTCATTTAAACTTCTAGAAGCAAAAGCAACTGGCTTGTTGTTTTGCAGTAAACAGCATCCTATACCAAATTGGCTACAGTCTGTCTGAATAACCAAAGGTAAGTCTTTGTTAAAATTACTTAAAACAGGTGGATTTACCAGAATATTTTTCAGGTTTTGAAAAGCTTGTTCTTGTGCATCTGACCAATGATATACTGTTGATTTCTTTAGAAGGATTCTGAGTGGTGCTGTCATCTCTGCCATGTTGGGTACAAAATCTCTCACATAATTCACCATCCCTAGCATGCTTTGAAGCTCTTGGATATTTTTTGGTGGAACCAATTTTTGAATTGCTTCAATACGATCTGTGTCTATCTTACAACCTGACTCACACTTCCAAGACTACCAATTACAAAACTGGTTGAGGGGTTGGTTGATGTGTTTAGATTTTTTCCATTTCCTAGTCTTACATACTCATTCACAGATGAACCAAGTGTTTGAACTTGTGGTCGCTTATTTAATCGGCAACAACTTGCAAGGTGATTCTGTCGTCCACAGTTATGACATACCTTGCCCCATGCAGGACACTGTCTGGGTAGGTGAGCATGAATGTGTCCTCCTTTTGTTCAAGACCAAAAATTGAAATTGGGCAAAACAGGTGTTTGTCTCAGGCAGGAAATTGTCCTTTAATTCTTGAAAAACCTTAGAGACAGTCAGATTAACCTCTGAAAATTTGTCGAGTATATCATTTATTTTTGCTGGAAGACCCAGTCGCAAGTATGCAACTTTTACTTTCTCTTCTTTGTTATCAAGAGAGTTTGCAAGCAGGTAGAGATTAAATCTTCTTTGAAAATCTTTTAGGTCATCATGGTTAAAATTCACACTTTCAAGCTTCTTTAAAAGCTGTGTCCCTTCATAGCTTGGGCGTTGAAGAGTTGCATTCAGTCTGTTATGATTTTTAATCGTGGTAAGCTAAGCCGCACTTTTAGTTGTAACCTAAATCTTGTAAGTGTAGGCTGTACTGGTTTAAAAAGCTACAGAATGAATGGCAAATATGCTTATTCCCATATATAACAGTTTGTTACTGAACCAATTATTAAGAGATCATCACACAAAGGAGGGCTAAAAAATGTTTAACAATGTCACGCAGGAACCCGGTATGGCCTATCGTTATGGTTTAAAGTAGCGAAATGCTGTTTGGCAAGAACTCTGATAAAACAAGTTGTTGGAAAGAAGTTTGGTAAAAGGTGCCTTTACTCCCAATGATCATTGTGTAGATGAAACCAATTTATAGACCCTACCCACCAATAGGCTAAAAATCCAAAATCGTCAGCGCAGGAACGCTGGTAATGGCCCTATCGTATGGTTTAAAAGTAAAGAGATGGCTGTTGGCAAGAACTCTATAAACACAAGTGTTGAAATATGGAAAACAAGGGGTAAAATTTGGACATCATGCATGAAATGCATGCATGCAAATGCAATGCATGCAATGCATGCATGCATGCATGCATTGCAATGTCTGGTACCCGATTTTTTGGTGAAAACACTTTAGGTCCCCCTGGGGTTTTGCCTATAAAGGTGGGTAAAAAGGCTAAAACTTTTAAACCCCTGGCAACGTTTTTATGAAAGTAATGATCATATCGAGAGGCGATATGACATTCATTTATCTTTCATTATTTATATTTTCTATTTAAAATTTTGTTAACCGGCGGCCCCTGTGATAGAGTGCACGCCAGGCTCGAGTAGGATCGATCACAACCCTTTATTAGCTAATAACGTGATTAGCCATTAGCTAATATTTTTTATTAGCCTTTCATATTAGGCTAAAATACTTTTTATTAGCTTTCAATATTAGCTAGTACTTTTTCTCTCTCAATTAGCCTTTTAGTGTAAAAACCATAAAAAACGGTTAAGATTAAGAAAGCAGAACTTGAAAAAAAAGGACACAACGTTCCTTTTTATAAATTCTTGTACATAGCAGTCAATAACATAAAAACAACATAATGGGGCATATAGAATATACTCCCAATTTATCTTCCTTTGCTGGTAGTCAGATTCCGATTCCAGAATAGAATCAATAGCGGGATTTCGTCTTCTCTTCTATCCTTAACTACTATCCTATCTTCTTTCAGTCGGCCTGGTGTTTGAATTTAAAATGAACTATTACTATTTTAAGTGGGACCCGGACTTTACCCTTAGGTTTGGACGATCAGTCGTAGAGTACCTGTAAACACTGTGGGAGTGTTATCCACTCGATAATCATTCGAAAATCAAGTCAATAGTAACCCAGTAATATGAATTCAGAATTTGACCAACTGACTACCTGTCCAAGTAACGACACAAGCATGTCCATTGTAGACCGTTGTGACAACCTCGAACAACTCCAATCAACTTTAGATTGAATAGATTGATTCTCTCGGTAACACTGAAAACTGAAAACCTTGGACTGACATTTTTACAATTCTGCAGAAGAAACCTTATTAACCACAACTTACAATTATTTCTTATTTGCACTAACACATTAACCTTTAATTTCGAATTCTTTCCTAACAAAAATAAAGGGGGAGTGCTGTACCGCGACGCCCTTGTCCTAGCTCGTCCTAAGTGTCCCTTCTGTCTCAACGTCTGTACCCTTTTGTAAAGGACTGTCTGCGAACGGACGGTAGACCGGACCTCGGGAGTACCACGCCATTCCTACCTAATCTTTGCTCTGTACCGGGTTGAAACTCTTCACATTTAAAATTAAATTGAATACTATAATACTAACCTAGTTTAAATAAATCAATACTATAATTCCTAACTAGTTTAAAGGACTTCTTATGATTGGACGTTGAATGAGTACCTATAAAGTTCTACCGGAACTTACGAAACGGCGC
>NW_007406996.1:19849-20573 GCF_000475195.1 Diaphorina citri | reverse complement strand
TTTTTTCAGCAAATCTTTGCATACCTGAACAGCACGTTCTGATTGACCATTGCTACTTGGGAACATGGGACTACTCGTCTTCCATTCAATATTGTATTGTTTAGAGAATTCTTTTATCTCTTTAGACAAAAATGGGGAACAATCACTCATAATACTAAGAGGATAACCAAATGTTGTAAACAGTGACTTAAGCTTATTAATTATTTCAGAACATTTTTTTTTTTGTGTTTAGTTTGAACATTTCTATCCATTTACTATAGTTATCTATAACAACAAGATAGTCAATCCCTTTGAAGGTCATAATATCTAAACTCAGCTTTTGAAATGGTTGTTCAGCCAGTTCATGTGACAATAAAGGCTCTCTGGGTTTTGCTGGCCGATTTTCTTGGCAAGCTAAACATTTAGCAATATGTTGCTCAATGTCATTTTTAATCCCAATCCAGTAGAATGTTTGGTTTGCTCTGAGCAATGTTTTTGTTACTCCCATATGACCTTCATGTAGGACCGACAATGCCTTGTCTCTTAACTCTCTAGGAATCACAATTCTATTGTTATAATACAAAATATTATTCTCAACTATCAGCTCATTCCTAAGATTATAAAAATGTTTGACAAACAAATCATCAACTGGGAAATTGTCTTTTGTTTTAGGCCAACCATTATTACAGTAATGTATAACATCACAGAGATTTTGATCAGTCACCGTTTTCTCAGATATGAGCTC
>NW_007406996.1:0-12470 GCF_000475195.1 Diaphorina citri | reverse complement strand
TTAGGTCAGATCACTCGTCTAAGAGTTATCCTCTTAACAGTCGCTGAACTCCTTGTCACAAATGTCTTCAACCGATCTTGAATTACTAGTCGAGACCTCTCACCTCTTTCAAAGTAAGCACTCTTTGGGAGTCTTACTACTGTGTACTAGTAATTACTCAGACGCTCTAACCTCTATTGATCTACTCATCTCATACTCACCTCATTCCACCACACAACCAATCCCATAACAGTTACAATACAATACACACACTACACAACTCAACACATTAATAAATCATAATATTACTATAATAACATACAACTATACCACACCATAATATACACAACACACATACATATATTCTACTATACTTTCTCCACTTCTCATATTGTTCACTCATCACCTCTAATCCCTATATTCAACTTCGAGAGCGCTCACATGTAACACCCATTTCTAATTCGCGAATCCCACTCTATTATTCAATCAACACACAACAATCGTATTCATTATACACCCACCATATCATATCATACTTCCATCCCACAATTCAAGCAACCAACCAGACTATCATTACAAACACTATATATCAATCAACCTCATACTATCATGGCGATTATCCTAACTCATACCTCTAGGTTTGCAATCTTACGCAAACTCCTAATAGTCAATCAACGCACACTCCAATACAACCTAAGCGCTCAAGAATCACAATATTCAACCAACTCATTTTCTGATTTCTTTTCGATCGATATCTCGACATTTCCATGAAACACTGTTCATACATTTACTAAGGAAATGCTCATCCCCGGTCTGGAACATTTCTCCCCCCCTACAGCATGGTCCTTAGTAGCCGTTGTGCACTCAACAACTCCAATCAGAATTCGATTGATCTCTCGTGTACCACTGAAAACTTGGACCCTGCATTTACAATCTGCTAGCAGAACTTTATTAACCAATTTAAATTCAGTTCTTTATTTTGCTAACCGATTACTTTATTTCGAGTTTCTTTCATACAAAATTAAAGGGCGTGCTGTCTCTGGGATATCTTGACAGTCATACCATCCTATCCGTATTAAGAATCCTTGGAAGTCATTAGAGTATATTTTATTCTTTTTTGTTCGACCCAGGAGGGGCCGGTGAATTTCTATGTCAATTTCATGTGTACTATTTTCTAAATTTAATAAAGTATTGTTAACATTATGACTATTAAATGAGATATTTTCCTGAGTTACAATTTTGTTTCTATTTACAATTTTATCATCAAAAATCTCGTCAAAATCACTAACCTGACCAGTTTCCTTAAAGGGAATTGACGTTGGTTTCAAAAAATGACTATTCCTTCTTAAAACGGACCCATCTTGCCTTTTCACAAGGTATGATCTTGGATAGAGTGTATGGTCTTCTATCCTGGCACTGACCCATTTTTTGCCCTCTCTCAATAACACATCAGTACCAATTTCAAAATTCTGCTCTGGTTTTGTACCTTTGTCAAAATATTTTTTATCAAGATATTGACTCTTCTCAAGTTTGGTTTTTACCTCATTATGGAACTGTCCTAAATTTTCAATGGGTTGTAAATTGGCATTAGAGATGGGTATTTTAGTCCGAATTAGTCTTCCCATTAGGATTTCTGAAGGGGAACAATTTAACCTGGGAATAGGAGTAGCCCTGTATTCCAAAAGCAAGTCTCTGTAATCTACTTTGAGCCTATCTGCTTTTTTCAGCAAATCTTTGCATACCTGAACAGCACGTTCTGATTGACCATTGCTACTTGGGAACATGGGACTACTCGTCTTCCATTCAATATTGTATTGTTTAGAGAATTCTTTTATCTCTTTAGACAAAAATGGGGAACAATCACTCATAATACTAAGAGGATAACCAAATGTTGTAAACAGTGACTTAAGCTTATTAATTATTTCAGAACATTTTTTTTTTTGTGTTTAGTTTGAACATTTCTATCCATTTACTATAGTTATCTATAACAACAAGATAGTCAATCCCTTTGAAGGTCATAATATCTAAACTCAGCTTTTGAAATGGTTGTTCAGCCAGTTCATGTGACAATAAAGGCTCTCTGGGTTTTGCTGGCCGATTTTCTTGGCAAGCTAAACATTTAGCAATATGTTGCTCAATGTCATTTTTAATCCCAATCCAGTAGAATGTTTGGTTTGCTCTGAGCAATGTTTTTGTTACTCCCATATGACCTTCATGTAGGACTGACAATGCCTTGTCTCTTAACTCTCTAGGAATCACAATTCTATTGTTATAATACAAAATATTATTCTCAACTATCAGCTCATTCCTAAGATTATAAAAATGTTTGACAAACAAATCATCAACTGGGAAATTGTCTTTTGTTTTAGGCCAACCATTATTACAGCAATGTATAACATCACAGAGATTTTGATCAGTCACCGTTTTCTCAGATATGAGCTCGGTGCTCATCAGGGGTATTTCTTGATAGATATTATGCACAAATCCCTCTAAAGGTATTTCATTATCATATGTTTCCTGTATGAAATTTCTAGAAAGTAGGTCTGCTATAACCATTTCCTTTCCAGGCAAATAAATAACATTCAAGTTATATCTGTGTAACATGAGTCTTATTTTACTGATTCGTTCTGATGCTATGTTGCAAATATTCTTTTTAAAAATAGAAATCAGTGGAAGGTGGTCTGTTTGAACCGTCACTTCATTACCCCATATGTAATTATGATATTTGCGGCATGCAAATTGAATAGCAAGGGCCTCTTTTTCGATTTGAGGGTATTTTATTTCTGACTCATTTAAACTTCTAGAAGCAAAAGCAACTGGCTTGTTGTTTTGCAGTAAACAGCATCCTATACCAAATTGGCTACAGTCTGTCTGAATAACCAAAGGTAAGTCTTTGTTAAAATTACTTAAAACAGGTGGATTTACCAGAATATTTTTCAGGTTTTGAAAAGCTTGTTCTTGTGCATCTGACCAATGATATACTGTTGATTTCTTTAGAAGGATTCTGAGTGGTGCTGTCATCTCTGCCATGTTGGGTACAAAATCTCTCACATAATTCACCATCCCTAGCATGCTTTGAAGCTCTTGGATATTTTTTGGTGGAACCAATTTTTGAATTGCTTCAATACGATCTGTGTCTATCTTACAACCTGACTCACACTTCCAAGACTACCAATTACAAAACTGGTTGAGGGGTTGGTTGATGTGTTTAGATTTTTTCCATTTCCTAGTCTTACATACTCATTCACAGATGAACCAAGTGTTTGAACTTGTGGTCGCTTATTTAATCGGCAACAACTTGCAAGGTGATTCTGTCGTCCACAGTTATGACATACCTTGCCCCATGCAGGACACTGTCTGGGTAGGTGAGCATGAATGTGTCCTCCTTTTGTTCAAGACCAAAAAATTGAAATTGGGCAAGCTTCGGCAAAGCATTCAAGGCCATCTTGAAATATCATGAGTAGTTGCAGGTTAGTATTCTTCAGGAAATTTGATCATCATAATATCATAACTAAATAAATTTGATCATCATAATATCATAATTAAATAAATTTGATCATCATAATATCATAATTAAATAAATTTGATCATCATAATATCATAATTAAATAAATTTGATCATCATAATATCATAATTAAATAAATTTGATCATCATAATATCATAATTAAATAAATTTGATCATCATAATATCATAATTAAATAAATTTGATCATCATAATATCATAATTAAATAAATTTGATCATCATAATATCATAATTAAATAAATTTGATCATCATAATATCATAATTAAATAAATTTGATCATCATAATATCATAATTAAATAAATTTGATCATCATAATATCATAATTAAATAAATTTGATCATCATAATATCATAATTAAATAAATTTGATCATCATAATATCATAATTAAATAAATTTGATCATCATAATATCATAATTAAATAAATTTGATCATCATAATATCATAATTAAATAAATTTGATCATCATAATATCATAATTAAATAAATTTGATCATCATAATATCATAATTAAATAAATTTGATCATCATAATATCATAATTAAATAAATTTGATCATCATAATATCATAATTAAATAAATTTGATCATCATAATATCATAATTAAATAAATTTGATCATCATAATATCATAATTAAATAAATTTGATCATCATAATATCATAATTAAATAAATTTGATCATCATAATATCATAATTAAATAAATTTGATCATCATAATATCATAATTAAATAAATTTGATCATCATAATATCATAATTAAATAAATTTGATCATCATAATATCATAATTAAATAAATTTGATCATCATAATATCATAATTAAATAAATTTGATCATCATAATATCATAATTAAATAAATTTGATCATCATAATATCATAATTAAATAAATTTGATCATCATAATATCATAATTAAATAAATTTGATCATCATAATATCATAATTAAATAAATTTGATCATCATAATATCATAATTAAATAAATTTGATCATCATAATATCATAATTAAATAAATTTGATCATCATAATATCATAATTAAATAAATTTGATCATCATAATATCATAATTAAATAAATTTGATCATCATAATATCATAATTAAATAAATTTGATCATCATAATATCATAATTAAATAAATTTGATCATCATAATATCATAATTAAATAAATTTGATCATCATAATATCATAATTAAATAAATTTGATCATCATAATATCATAATTAAATAAATTTGATCATCATAATATCATAATTAAATAAATTTGATCATCATAATATCATAATTAAATAAATTTGATCATCATAATATCATAATTAAATAAATTTGATCATCATAATATCATAATTAAATAAATTTGATCATCATAATATCATAATTAAATAAATTTGATCATCATAATATCATAATTAAATAAATTTGATCATCATAATATCATAATTAAATAAATTTGATCATCATAATATCATAATTAAATAAATTTGATCATCATAATATCATAATTAAATAAATTTGATCATCATAATATCATAATTAAATAAATTTGATCATCATAATATCATAATTAAATAAATTTGATCATCATAATATCATAATTAAATAAATTTGATCATCATAATATCATAATTAAATAAATTTGATCATCATAATATCATAATTAAATAAATTTGATCATCATAATATCATAATTAAATAAATTTGATCATCATAATATCATAATTAAATAAATTTGATCATCATAATATCATAATTAAATAAATTTGATCATCATAATATCATAATTAAATAAATTTGATCATCATAATATCATAATTAAATAAATTTGATCATCATAATATCATAATTAAATAAATTTGATCATCATAATATCATAATTAAATAAATTTGATCATCATAATATCATAATTAAATAAATTTGATCATCATAATATCATAATTAAATAAATTTGATCATCATAATATCATAATTAAATAAATTTGATCATCATAATATCATAATTAAATAAATTTGATCATCATAATATCATAATTAAATAAATTTGATCATCATAATATCATAATTAAATAAATTTGATCATCATAATATCATAATTAAATAAATTTGATCATCATAATATCATAATTAAATAAATTTGATCATCATAATATCATAATTAAATAAATTTGATCATCATAATATCATAATTAAATAAATTTGATCATCATAATATCATAATTAAATAAATTTGATCATCATAATATCATAATTAAATAAATTTGATCATCATAATATCATAATTAAATAAATTTGATCATCATAATATCATAATTAAATAAATTTGATCATCATAATATCATAATTAAATAAATTTGATCATCATAATATCATAATTAAATAAATTTGATCATCATAATATCATAATTAAATAAATTTGATCATCATAATATCATAATTAAATAAATTTGATCATCATAATATCATAATTAAATAAATTTGATCATCATAATATCATAATTAAATAAATTTGATCATCATAATATCATAATTAAATAAATTTGATCATCATAATATCATAATTAAATAAATTTGATCATCATAATATCATAATTAAATAAATTTGATCATCATAATATCATAATTAAATAAATTTGATCATCATAATATCATAATTAAATAAATTTGATCATCATAATATCATAATTAAATAAATTTGATCATCATAATATCATAATTAAATAAATTTGATCATCATAATATCATAATTAAATAAATTTGATCATCATAATATCATAATTAAATAAATTTGATCATCATAATATCATAATTAAATAAATTTGATCATCATAATATCATAATTAAATAAATTTGATCATCATAATATCATAATTAAATAAATTTGATCATCATAATATCATAATTAAATAAATTTGATCATCATAATATCATAATTAAATAAATTTGATCATCATAATATCATAATTAAATAAATTTGATCATCATAATATCATAATTAAATAAATTTGATCATCATAATATCATAATTAAATAAATTTGATCATCATAATATCATAATTAAATAAATTTGATCATCATAATATCATAATTAAATAAATTTGATCATCATAATATCATAATTAAATAAATTTGATCATCATAATATCATAATTAAATAAATTTGATCATCATAATATCATAATTAAATAAATTTGATCATCATAATATCATAATTAAATAAATTTGATCATCATAATATCATAATTAAATAAATTTGATCATCATAATATCATAATTAAATAAATTTGATCATCATAATATCATAATTAAATAAATTTGATCATCATAATATCATAATTAAATAAATTTGATCATCATAATATCATAATTAAATAAATTTGATCATCATAATATCATAATTAAATAAATTTGATCATCATAATATCATAATTAAATAAATTTGATCATCATAATATCATAATTAAATAAATTTGATCATCATAATATCATAATTAAATAAATTTGATCATCATAATATCATAATTAAATAAATTTGATCATCATAATATCATAATTAAATAAATTTGATCATCATAATATCATAATTAAATAAATTTGATCATCATAATATCATAATTAAATAAATTTGATCATCATAATATCATAATTAAATAAATTTGATCATCATAATATCATAATTAAATAAATTTGATCATCATAATATCATAATTAAATAAATTTGATCATCATAATATCATAATTAAATAAATTTGATCATCATAATATCATAATTAAATAAATTTGATCATCATAATATCATAATTAAATAAATTTGATCATCATAATATCATAATTAAATAAATTTGATCATCATAATATCATAATTAAATAAATTTGATCATCATAATATCATAATTAAATAAATTTGATCATCATAATATCATAATTAAATAAATTTGATCATCATAATATCATAATTAAATAAATTTGATCATCATAATATCATAATTAAATAAATTTGATCATCATAATATCATAATTAAATAAATTTGATCATCATAATATCATAATTAAATAAATTTGATCATCATAATATCATAATTAAATAAATTTGATCATCATAATATCATAATTAAATAAATTTGATCATCATAATATCATAATTAAATAAATTTGATCATCATAATATCATAATTAAATAAATTTGATCATCATAATATCATAATTAAATAAATTTGATCATCATAATATCATAATTAAATAAATTTGATCATCATAATATCATAATTAAATAAATTTGATCATCATAATATCATAATTAAATAAATTTGATCATCATAATATCATAATTAAATAAATTTGATCATCATAATATCATAATTAAATAAATTTGATCATCATAATATCATAATTAAATAAATTTGATCATCATAATATCATAATTAAATAAATTTGATCATCATAATATCATAATTAAATAAATTTGATCATCATAATATCATAATTAAATAAATTTGATCATCATAATATCATAATTAAATAAATTTGATCATCATAATATCATAATTAAATAAATTTGATCATCATAATATCATAATTAAATAAATTTGATCATCATAATATCATAATTAAATAAATTTGATCATCATAATATCATAATTAAATAAATTTGATCATCATAATATCATAATTAAATAAATTTGATCATCATAATATCATAATTAAATAAATTTGATCATCATAATATCATAATTAAATAAATTTGATCATCATAATATCATAATTAAATAAATTTGATCATCATAATATCATAATTAAATAAATTTGATCATCATAATATCATAATTAAATAAATTTGATCATCATAATATCATAATTAAATAAATTTGATCATCATAATATCATAATTAAATAAATTTGATCATCATAATATCATAATTAAATAAATTTGATCATCATAATATCATAATTAAATAAATTTGATCATCATAATATCATAATTAAATAAATTTGATCATCATAATATCATAATTAAATAAATTTGATCATCATAATATCATAATTAAATAAATTTGATCATCATAATATCATAATTAAATAAATTTGATCATCATAATATCATAATTAAATAAATTTGATCATCATAATATCATAATTAAATAAATTTGATCATCATAATATCATAATTAAATAAATTTGATCATCATAATATCATAATTAAATAAATTTGATCATCATAATATCATAATTAAATAAATTTGATCATCATAATATCATAATTAAATAAATTTGATCATCATAATATCATAATTAAATAAATTTGATCATCATAATATCATAATTAAATAAATTTGATCATCATAATATCATAATTAAATAAATTTGATCATCATAATATCATAATTAAATAAATTTGATCATCATAATATCATAATTAAATAAATTTGATCATCATAATATCATAATTAAATAAATTTGATCATCATAATATCATAATTAAATAAATTTGATCATCATAATATCATAATTAAATAAATTTGATCATCATAATATCATAATTAAATAAATTTGATCATCATAATATCATAATTAAATAAATTTGATCATCATAATATCATAATTAAATAAATTTGATCATCATAATATCATAATTAAATAAATTTGATCATCATAATATCATAATTAAATAAATTTGATCATCATAATATCATAATTAAATAAATTTGATCATCATAATATCATAATTAAATAAATTTGATCATCATAATATCATAATTAAATAAATTTGATCATCATAATATCATAATTAAATAAATTTGATCATCATAATATCATAATTAAATAAATTTGATCATCATAATATCATAATTAAATAAATTTGATCATCATAATATCATAATTAAATAAATTTGATCATCATAATATCATAATTAAATAAATTTGATCATCATAATATCATAATTAAATAAATTTGATCATCATAATATCATAATTAAATAAATTTGATCATCATAATATCATAATTAAATAAATTTGATCATCATAATATCATAATTAAATAAATTTGATCATCATAATATCATAATTAAATAAATTTGATCATCATAATATCATAATTAAATAAATTTGATCATCATAATATCATAATTAAATAAATTTGATCATCATAATATCATAATTAAATAAATTTGATCATCATAATATCATAATTAAATAAATTTGATCATCATAATATCATAATTAAATAAATTTGATCATCATAATATCATAATTAAATAAATTTGATCATCATAATATCATAATTAAATAAATTTGATCATCATAATATCATAATTAAATAAATTTGATCATCATAATATCATAATTAAATAAATTTGATCATCATAATATCATAATTAAATAAATTTGATCATCATAATATCATAATTAAATAAATTTGATCATCATAATATCATAATTAAATAAATTTGATCATCATAATATCATAATTAAATAAATTTGATCATCATAATATCATAATTAAATAAATTTGATCATCATAATATCATAATTAAATAAATTTGATCATCATAATATCATAATTAAATAAATTTGATCATCATAATATCATAATTAAATAAATTTGATCATCATAATATCATAATTAAATAAATTTGATCATCATAATATCATAATTAAATAAATTTGATCATCATAATATCATAATTAAATAAATTTGATCATCATAATATCATAATTAAATAAATTTGATCATCATAATATCATAATTAAATAAATTTGATCATCATAATATCATAATTAAATAAATTTGATCATCATAATATCATAATTAAATAAATTTGATCATCATAATATCATAATTAAATAAATTTGATCATCATAATATCATAATTAAATAAATTTGATCATCATAATATCATAATTAAATAAATTTGATCATCATAATATCATAATTAAATAAATTTGATCATCATAATATCATAATTAAATAAATTTGATCATCATAATATCATAATTAAATAAATTTGATCATCATAATATCATAATTAAATAAATTTGATCATCATAATATCATAATTAAATAAATTTGATCATCATAATATCATAATTAAATAAATTTGATCATCATAATATCATAATTAAATAAATTTGATCATCATAATATCATAATTAAATAAATTTGATCATCATAATATCATAATTAAATAAATTTGATCATCATAATATCATAATTAAATAAATTTGATCATCATAATATCATAATTAAATAAATTTGATCATCATAATATCATAATTAAATAAATTTGATCATCATAATATCATAATTAAATAAATTTGATCATCATAATATCATAATTAAATAAATTTGATCATCATAATATCATAATTAAATAAATTTGATCATCATAATATCATAATTAAATAAATTTGATCATCATAATATCAGGTGAATTTCTATGTCAATTTCATGTGTACTATTTTCTAAATTTAATAAAGTATTGTTAACATTATGACTATTAAATGAGATATTTTCCTGAGTTACAATTTTGTTTCTATTTACAATTTTATCATCAAAAATCTCGTCAAAATCACTAACCTGACCAGTTTCCTTAAAGGGAATTGACGTTGGTTTCAAAAAATGACTATTCCTTCTTAAAACGGACCCATCTTGCCTTTTCACAAGGTATGATCTTGGATAGAGTGTATGGTCTTCTATCCTGGCACTGACCCATTTTTTGCCCTCTCTCAATAACACATCAGTACCAATTTCAAAATTCTGCTCTGGTTTTGTACCTTTGTCAAAATATTTTTTATCAAGATATTGACTCTTCTCAAGTTTGGTTTTTACCTCATTATGGAACTGTCCTAAATTTTCAATGGGTTGTAAATTGGCATTAGAGATGGGTATTTTAGTCCGAATTAGTCTTCCCATTAGGATTTCTGAAGGGGAACAATTTAACCTGGGAATAGGAGTAGCCCTGTATTCCAAAAGCAAGTCTCTGTAATCTACTTTGAGCCTATCTGCTTTTTTCAGCAAATCTTTGCATACCTGAACAGCACGTTCTGATTGACCATTGCTACTTGGGAACATGGGACTACTCGTCTTCCATTCAATATTGTATTGTTTAGAGAATTCTTTTATCTCTTTAGACAAAAATGGGGAACAATCACTCATAATACTAAGAGGATAACCAAATGTTGTAAACAGTGACTTAAGCTTATTAATTATTTCAGAACATTTTTTTTTTTGTGTTTAGTTTGAACATTTCTATCCATTTACTATAGTTATCTATAACAACAAGATAGTCAATCCCTTTGAAGGTCATAATATCTAAACTCAGCTTTTGAAATGGTTGTTCAGCCAGTTCATGTGACAATAAAGGCTCTCTGGGTTTTGCTGGCCGATTTTCTTGGCAAGCTAAACATTTAGCAATATGTTGCTCAATGTCATTTTTAATCCCAATCCAGTAGAATGTTTGGTTTGCTCTGAGCAATGTTTTTGTTACTCCCATATGACCTTCATGTAGGACCGACAATGCCTTGTCTCTTAACTCTCTAGGAATCACAATTCTATTGTTATAATACAAAATATTATTCTCAACTATCAGCTCATTCCTAAGATTATAAAAATGTTTGACAAACAAATCATCAACTGGGAAATTGTCTTTTGTTTTAGGCCAACCATTATTACAGTAATGTATAACATCACAGAGATTTTGATCAGTCACCGTTTTCTCAGATATGAGCTCTGTGCTCATCAGGGGTATTTCTTGATAGATATTATGCACAAATCCCTCTAAAGGTATTTCATTATCATATGTTTCCTGTATGAAATTTCTAGAAAGTAGGTCTGCTATAACCATTTCCTTTCCAGGCAAATAAATAACATTCAAGTTATATCTGTGTAACATGAGTCTTATTTTACTGATTCGTTCTGATGCTATGTTGCAAATATTCTTTTTAAAAATAGAAATCAGTGGAAGGTGGT
>NW_007406995.1:0-689 GCF_000475195.1 Diaphorina citri | reverse complement strand
CTCAATGTGTTACTTCCCCAAACATGAGCCGCGTAAATTATTTTATTGTGACGGATTCAAACATTTTGAGTTGGATCAAGTCTGTCATGACCGACATGTTTTTAATTTTAACACATAGTTAAAGCGCCTAACCGGAAAAAAGCCCATAATACCTACCTATGTATATGAATTTTATGTATGTACATGGTTTGGGAATTAAAAAATAATTAGGAATTATTTTTTATTATTATACAAACATATTATTCCTGAATTATGTTAACAACACCGAAGAATACATTACCTTTTTTTGTTGTGTCTAAAAAATTCCCCATCTTCGACAATTGGCATTCCCTGCACGTACTTTAGTTTGAGCAGATCAGTCTTCGTTCAATTTGGCGTTCAATTTCCACCACATCCCGTGTCACGTTCATGTTCATATTCGTGTCTGCATTTCTTATTTCAAGATTTTCATCGAGTTCAGCGCTTTCTACTTCCGACGCTTCTCTTTCCCCGCGAATTCCTATGTTGTGGCCCGAATCCCACATTACATGCCCTATTTCACTCGGAGCATCAGTGTACCTTCAACGATCCAGGATGCGTTGAAACTTGTCAGATTTGTGTCTGTAAAGTAAAATCCCCCCAAAAAATACCACTTCGTGGCATAAAAAAGACCCCGCCAAGTCGTTCCTCCCAAAATCAATCAAGTGCCC
>NW_007406994.1:0-689 GCF_000475195.1 Diaphorina citri | reverse complement strand
TTAAAAACTAAAGAATAGTGAAAATTTTAACGTAAAGTTCGAAATGTACCTAGTTTTAGTGGATGTGCTCTTTTCTCGCGTCACATGCATACGACTAGGTATTTACCAATAAATTTTACTATTACCAGACCTATATACAAACATTTTTATTCTGTACACTGAGACTGAGAGCATATTTACCCAAGCTTTCCTGGAGCAAAAACTGATCATAGTTCTACAAAGGCAACGTGGAAATTCTGTCAATGTGCTCGGTTAGCTGGGTACTGGGTAGGTACCTCTACCTACTACATACCTACATACATTATACCCACATGCAAGAGTTGTTGGACTCAGTGTTTTGTGCATATAATATGTAGTTAAATATAATGTTTATAATCTGGAAATCCTAATAAAACTTTAAAGGTATATTCATAATATTATTGACTTTAGTAATGATTAATTACTTTCATTGACTTACCCGTGGTGGTTGATGTTAGATTCCTTTGGAAGATCTTCTATCTAATAAAATCCATGAGATATTGCTGAGAACTGAGTGCCAAAATTTTTAATAACACGTTTTTATAAGAGAGAAAAAAAAAGACACATAAAAATGTAGGTAGTAATTTATCCAAAAATGTTGTTCTCTTGTAAACAAATTTCAGATGCACTTTTTTATGAGAAACTTCTATACACAAACATCAGAATCCAAT
>NW_007406993.1:0-689 GCF_000475195.1 Diaphorina citri | reverse complement strand
GAGCAGCGATGTGCATCATTTCTACAGCACAGCAAGCCAGACCGAATGTTAGCGGCCAGATGGAGTTCTGGAAATAACAAATCATTGAAAATATTCAAATTGTTTTGGTTAAATTTGGCCAGTCTAGTTCGCGTGGAGGGTAGTGTGTCTGCCTTGTAAGTGCAAGGTTGCAGTTTTTTTTTTAGGTTTGACAGAGGGAACTGTAACAGGTCTTATCATCCCGAAATTGAAGAGGGAAGGAGGACAGGACTGGAGAAAGCCAGCCGTTCCGAGAACGAACATTATCCCATCAGGATAATATCCGCCCCGGGCGGGAATCGAACCCGCGGCTTAGCACTTACAAGGCAGACGCGCTACCAACTAAGCTAACTAGGCTGGCAAACCTTGTCTGTTACCGGTAATTTTTGCCCTGAGTGGAAACCAAACCCTAGAGACTTGGCATTTACAATGTAGTCATTAAACCTTCTAAGGTAGATGTCCTCCCAATCAAACGCACTAGTCTGGCTAAATTATATTACTTAGTTAAATTAAACCAGCCTAGTTAACTTGGGGGGTAGTGTGCCTGCCTAGTAAGTGCGAGGTTACAGGTTTGATTCCTGCTTGGGATGGACTTTATCCTAAACAGATAAGGTTTGTTCTTAGAACATCTGGCTTTTTCCTATTCTGTCCTTCATCTCTCTTTGATTTTA
>NW_007406992.1:0-689 GCF_000475195.1 Diaphorina citri | reverse complement strand
TTTATTTCATGTTCATTTTGCTTTACTTTCTATTTCAGACCTAACATAGGCAAGCGAGCTCAGTACTACGGTACTTGTTTCCTGGCTCAGTTCAAGATCCTACGTAATGAAGCCAGCATTGCTGATGGTCTCATTAGTATCTACTTCTCGTTCTTCAAGTCCTGTGTTAAAACCGTGAGTACCTTAGCCATTATACTTTGTCAATTACCTGTATTGTATGTACTTTAAAATAAATAAATTCAAATTAGTTGGACGAAGTGAGTTTTGAGTTTTAACTTGACAATTTTTTTGTTAGTTGATTTCGAAACCTTTTTCCGTGTACGAGATAATCGGGGGAATTCGCTGAAAAATGAGTGGTCCAAAAAAGTCCGTTTTTAGTGGACCATACTAGGAAAGCATTTAAAAATTCATCGTTCTGCAACACTTTTCTTGGAGTCAGCCGTCTCAATGGTCCTCTATGTTGTCTTGGACTTTATGGTAACCTCTTGACGGTGGAAACGGATCGTGTGGCGCTGTTAGGAATGCTTAATATTCATTCAAGATTTTATACACCAAACAGGAGCTATCGCCACACATTTTTATTTTTCTCATGCCTTCCCTGTATGTACTTCCTTTATACAGGGTGATATTGACTCGCGTCTCATGAAAGCACTCCTGACGGGCGTTAGCCGTGCGTACCCCTATGCTAC
>NW_007406991.1:0-689 GCF_000475195.1 Diaphorina citri | reverse complement strand
AGAAAGTCAACAAAAATTTAATTTACTGTCCCGTCCTATATATTAAACCATGTCTAATGCTGGGGATTTTTGAAACTTTTTTGGGGTGAGTTTAACCCTTTTCAATGTTCTTTTGAAGAGCTAGAACAATTAGGTAGGTAAGCAGGTTAGGTACCTATTGACTAAGTGCTTCCTTTGAATCAACCAATTACCATATATCAATAATCCTTCTACACTGGTAATGCCGCCACTGGTCGCTACTCGATTAAAGTAGCTAATTGTCCTCACGAGGCTGAGGGAATCGATTGGAGTTCAGGACTCCAAGTTGAGAGCCGAAAAAATCTGGTGTGAACATCACACGACTTTCCTTATCCTATTGAATGATTCTTATTTGAGTGTTCTTTTACCTTAACTTTTACAATATTTCTAACCGTTTTGTCGCTATAGCTAAAAACTGCCAAAAAACGGTCGAAATCTGTCCAAAAGAGGTCAAAATACCGCCAAGCGCAGCAACCATCAACCGTTTTGTGTTACATCCTTGTCACATTGGTGAACTACATACCAAATTTCAAGTCTCTAGCTTATATCGTTCCCGAGATATTGTTAAATTAGACCGAAAACCTCCAAAAAGCGGTAAAATGCCGCCAACCGTTGCACCGGTCTTAACCAAAAAATTTGTGTCGCATCCTTGTCACATTTGACAGCTACAT
>NW_007406990.1:0-689 GCF_000475195.1 Diaphorina citri | reverse complement strand
AGGTACTGATTTTCTCTAATCACGATCGAATAAACTACGGGCTAAAAAATTCCCGGAGGGACGGGCCCAGCTTGTTATGTCTTATCTTTTTCTATTACCTCCCCTCCTTTTCCTCTCTCCCTTGCCTTCTTTCTTTCCCTTTTCCCCTCCCAATCTTCCCCTTTTTTTCGTCGATTTTTCTTCCCTTCTCTGCCTCTTCTTCACATTTCTTTTATCTATCTAGTTTAATCTGCTAAAAACAATGGCTAAAAAATTCCCGGAGGGACGGGCCCAGCTTGTTATGTCTTATCTTTTTCTATTACCTCCCCTCCTTTTCCTCTCTCCCTTGCCTCCTTTCTTTCCCTTTTCCCCTCCCAATCTTCCCCTTTTTTTCGTCGATTTTTCTCCCCTTCTCTGCCTCTTCTTCACATTTCTTTTATCTATCTAGTTTAATCTGCTAAAAACAATTCCATACGTTCCTAACCTAACCTACTCATACAATGTCTTATTTATTTAATCGCTTTTTTTTAGAAATACCTTTTATTTCTTCAAACATAATTTTCTAGTTTTATTTTAGTTTTCAACTTCTTTTGTCTCTTCCTTCTCTTTTTTGCCCATTCCCTTTCTCAGTGTTTCTCCATATTCCTCTCTCCCTCTCTCTCTCTCTCTCCCTCCCTCTCCCTTCCCCTGCTCTCTGTTCCTCTCCCCTC
>NW_007406989.1:0-689 GCF_000475195.1 Diaphorina citri | reverse complement strand
TATGCTCATATACATAGAGAGACTTACCTTGTTATGCTCATATACATAGAGAGACTTACCTTGTTATGCTCATATACAGCAGTTCGTTTCCTTTCTCATTGTCCAGGAGACTGACTCCTATCCTATGCATACTGAGGGATATCTCCTGATCAAATAGCTCGTAGTTACCCGAAGCTCTGACGTCTGTGAAGACAGCATCGTCTTCTGTCAACAGTAGGATTCGCTGAATACCTGGAAGTATTTCAAAACAAAGAGCAATTTAGTTTTGGTGCAAATTTATTGTGTTTAACCGTTATCGTGTATGCTATTCCTGAGTTTTTGCATATAAAGGTGTGTCCAAACATAGATTCGATGGACGGCCGTCGACTATGTGTGGACACACCTTAAGAGCTGACCGATCGTGATTAGAGAAAATCAGTACCTATGTACCTACCTAATTTGTTTAATATTCAGTTTATTATCATTCTTGATTTGATTTTTTGATTTTACTTTCATGTAATGATTTAAAATCAAGACTAGAGCCCTCATTAAAAACAATTAAGCGAAGTAGATAAAGTTACCATACCATCCCTCCCTAAATGTTGATATGGAGCTTCACAAAGTTACTGAATTTTCAATAGATAATTATTGTTGTTTGTTGTTGTAGCGGCTTTAGCTTTCGCCGAATGGCGATAGCAGAATAAAGAAAA
>NW_007406988.1:0-689 GCF_000475195.1 Diaphorina citri | reverse complement strand
TCCTGTGTGCTGTCTCTCTCTCACTACAAAAGAATCGCGATTCTTTTAGAGTCGATTCTTTGAGTCGAATATTTGAAAGGAATCGAGTCGTGGTATTCGAATATTCAAAAAGAGTCGAATATCCCATCCCTATAAATAATGCTGTTCCCTTAATCCCTTCCCTTTCTCATCCTCCTTCTCCCCCTGCTCTTTTCCCTCTTCCTTTTTCTCCCTCGCCTCCTCTTTATGCTTCCCTCCACTTCCTTTTTTGACGTGATTGAAGACCAGGTAACTTTGTGAAGGTCCATTCTAACTACCTATTGGATTTTATGGAAAACGAGTAACTACTACACCCCCTTTTCCCCCTACTCCTCCTCCTTTTCTTCCTGCTCTTTCCAACTCTCTTCTACTTCCTTTTCCACTTCCTTCTTTCTTTTCCTCTTTATCCTCCTGCTCCTCCTCCTCCTTTTCTTCCTGCTCTTTCCAACTCTCTTCTACTTCCTTTTCCACTTCCTTCTTTCTTTTCCTCTTTATCCTCCTGCTCCTCCTCCTCCTTTTCTTCCTGCTCTTTCCAACTCTCTTCTACTTCCTTTTCCACTTCCTTCTTTCTTTTCCTCTTTATCCTCCTCCTCCTCCTTTTCTTCCTGCTCTTTCCAACTCTCTTCTACTTCCTTTTCCACTTCCTTCTTTCTTTTCCTCTTTATCCTCCT
>NW_007406987.1:0-689 GCF_000475195.1 Diaphorina citri | reverse complement strand
GAATGAGCTCTGACAAAAATCAAGGTATGAAGAAACCTCCCCTTGACCCCCTACAACCAAAAGTAAAAGTAGGGGATCGGGGAAAATGTAGGGGATTGAGGGGAGGTTTCTCCTACATTTTGACCATTGGTTTGGAGTTTCCTTTTGAGTTTATTGAATTGAGATAGAAGTTACATTGTCCTCTTTTAAGTTATGCACAGTTTGTTCCCGGTATCCGCGGCTTATTCGCAATGTGCTCGCGATATTCGCAATGTGTTCGCGGTATTCGCAATATGTTCGCGATATTTGCAATGTGTTCGCGGTATTCGCAATGTGTTCGCGATATTCGCAATATGTTCGCGGTATTCGCAATATGTTCGCGGTATTCGCAATGTGTTCGCGATATTCGCAATGTGTTCGCGGTTATTCGCAACTAATTCGCGGTATTCGCAATTTATTCTCGGTATCCCCGGTATGCTGTTTCAAAAATTCTCAAATTACATATTTTCTTTTTGGTCTAAAAATTCGCAAATGTAATAAAAGCTCTATGCTCTCCGCTCCACTCTGTTTTAAAATCAGCCAGAGAAAAGTTTTGAGGCTACAACGCAACATTTATCATTGAACAGTACGTTTATTCTTTTTAATTGTTTGTAAATCATAAAGAGTGTATATAGTGCCTTGCCATACCGAGCGAAAGAACCATTCGTAAG
>NW_007406986.1:0-689 GCF_000475195.1 Diaphorina citri | reverse complement strand
CCATACCTCGGCTGGGATTGAACCCACGCCCTCCTGTTTACCAGGCGAGCGCCTTGACCACTACACCACCGAGGTATAAGAGGTTGGCGTGTACAACGTGGACAGTGATACATAATAATATGACTGTAGGTACTTATCACTGTCCACGGTTACACAGGAGGTAGATAGTGGACTTATGCAAAAGGTCGTGAACGTCACTGCTGAATAGGTTTTCTTTGTTTGCAATTTTAACTTCAGTTCGTTGCGCATCGCGTCGGTACAACTACAACATTGGATCGCGTCGCGTTGGTACAACTATAATATTGGATTATTTCTTGTACAACTGGCCTCACATTGGATTCAATTAAACAACAATTAAAGTGAAATGGAAAGAGAAAGACTCTCTCTCTACCTATCATAGTGGATAGTGGTCCTCAAGATAGAGGGAACTGCAAGTCCAAGGTGTATTTCACATCTAGACTGCAACTTGTAGTATACGGCAGTTTTCATGTTGATAACTACATAGTCTTATGGGCCTGTTCACAATTAAACTTAAAGTTCAAGTGTGAACAGGCCCATAGGACAGAGGCTAAAAAATTCCCGGTGGGACGGACCCAGCTTGTTACTTTCTATTTTTTTCGGAGTTTTGACCGAGTCCAAGTCAAGTCATAAAATTTAGCGTAGTGCATTAAGCAGGGAACGACATTTGT
>NW_007406985.1:14905-20663 GCF_000475195.1 Diaphorina citri | reverse complement strand
GACGATATTCTGATTGTATCCGAAAGTCCAGATCAGGCATTAGAAAGGCTGGATACAGTTTTAAAGTTACTAACCAATGCCGGATTCTCGCTCAACTTGAGCAAATGTTCATTTGTTGTAAAACGAATATCCTACTTAGGATACGAAATTGATGACGGACAAGTTCGCCCTAACCCAAAGAAAATTGAGTCTCTAACAAAACTACCACCCCCCAAGACCCTGCGGTCCCTACGTCAATTTCTAGGCTTGGCGTCGTATTTCCGACAGTTTATACGTAATTTTGCCGAAATGGCTAGTCCTTTATTTAGATTGGTAAAAGATGCAAATTCTTTGGATGCAAAGATCGTCAAGTGGCTACCTGAGCATGAGAAGATTAGACAGGAGATAATATCAAGACTGACAAGCAGTCCGGTATTAACGATATTCAACCCTTGTCTACCCATCGAACTTCATACCGATGCCAGCGCTTCGGGGTATGGAGGCATACTACTTAACGTAGTCGACGGTAAACCCCGTGTTATCGCTTACTACAGTAGGCGAACTACACCTACTGAGTCAAAGTATCATTCGTACGAGTTGGAAACAATGGCCGTAGTGAAATCGGTTCAGCATTTCAGCAGCTATCTACAAGGACGTCAGTTCAAAGTCGTTACAGATTGTCAATCTCTGAAAGCAACACATACAAAAAAAGACCTGATTCCCCGTGTACAGCGATGGTGGAGCGTTCTTCTCAGTTATGATTTCACAATTGAATACAGGAAGGCCGCGCGAATGAACCATGTCGATTTCTTGAGTAGAAATCCCGTAGAAGCCGAGAGTGATTCTCCCATAGAAACCGAAGACACAGGCAAGGAAACCGAAATCGAACTACAATTATCAAATGTTAACTTTGATGACCCATCTTACCTCTCGAAAGCCAGCGTAAGACCCCATGGAAAAAGGTCAAACTGCAAGAAAGTGCGCGAAGAGTCCAAGCGGATCAATTTAACTCATGTTTCATCGGAGTGGTTACTAGCAGAACAGAACAACGATCCCGAAATCTCCAAGATCAAGGAACAACTCAACAATTCCGAGGTAGATGAAAGCGTACGTGACACCTATGAGATGAGAACAGGTGTCTTGTGTAGAAAAATCCAGCGGAATGGACAAACCCGTGTTCTCCCTATCATACCGCATTCACTGAAGTGGTCAATTGTGAATAATGTGCACAATTCACTATATCACTTAGGATGGGAGAAAACATTGGAAACTCTGTACAACTACTACTGGTTCGAAGGAATGTCCAAATACACTAGAAAGTTCGTGGAAAACTGTCTAACATGCAAAATGAGCAAAACCGATTCAGGAGCCAAGCAGATTGAACTGCACCCTATTCCGAAAGCCAAAGTCCCCTGGCATACTGTGCACCTAGATACGACAGGAAAGTTAAGCGGGAAAAGTGATGCTAAAGAATATCTGTTTGTATTCATTGACGCATTTACCAAGTATACCTTACTGAATCACACTAAGAAAATTGATGCCGTAAGTGCGATCAATGCACTAAAGCAAGTGGTTGACCTCTTCGGTTCCCCAACGTCGTTAATTGTCGACCAAGGAAGATCATTCGCCAACAAGAACTTCAAAGACTACTGTCAAAAGCTACAAATCGAGTTGCACTTCATCGCAACCGGAGCATGCAGGGCTAACGGTCAAGTGGAGAGACAGATGAGAGTGCTCAAGAATATGTTAACTGTCGCCGAAAGTGAAGAGAACAAATCATGGCAGCAGGCAGTAGGAGACATTCAACTAGCCATCAACACAGCACCCCATCGTGTTACCAAGTTCTCACCCATGGAACTTATGTTCGGGCGCGTTTCTCGCCCTAGAGGTTTTATTGTAGCTCAAAACGAGTCCATCGAAAACTCCGAAGTAGACTTAGATGAAATTAGAACTGCAGCTGATCAAGCAATTCAGAAAAGTGCCGCATACTGCAAAGCATTATTTGATAAGAATAAAGCAAAAGTTAAACCATTTAGTGTGTGGTGATACGGTTCTCATATAAAAAATTAGAGAAGAAAGCAAAACTAAAACTAAAGCTAAGCCCCCAAGCTATATAAGGGTCCTTTCAAAATTATCACGTGTATTAGAACCACGATAGGTACGAAATAGTCTCCAAAACGGGCGTAGGACATACAAGTATCACATGATGATTCGTTTTCATCTCGTTCCAAACCCTTCGTGAAAATTAACCTCTTTCTATTGTCCAGTAGTGATAGCGATGAAGGGAGTGATTAGATTTAGAACTCGCGGAGGTAGTAATCCTTAGAGCTTGTACATGGTGCATGTACAAATATCTTTTTTACTTATAGGTCAGAAAAGGGTAGTAGATGAACACGTTAAGGAAAAAAGCTTCGGCTCGGGCTGGCATAGTAGGAGATCGGGGACTAGGTCGAAAAGTGTATGGTGTCAGGGAGCGTTGTTTTGGGACCAGGTTCGTCTCATGATGAAACGATTCGAAGCGGTCCTGTCTCAGGAAAAAATTGTTCGAGGGACCTGCTGCTCAGCATTGAAATTCGCCAGCGCAATTACCACCGGAAGCTCTTGTTCCGATCATTCCCAACAAGGTGTTCTCGCTCACCCGGCAGGCATTCCGTAAGTCTTCTTCTAGAACCCCCGCTCAGATTTACAGTTTAAAATAATCATTCTCTCCTTCAAACCTCAGACCATCATGATCCCTAAGTGTAATTGAAATTTCGTGCATGGCGTAGAATAAAATAAATAATAAAAACCGCTCCACTGTATAAAAACACTCACAGTTTAAAAATGCAGCTGCAACCAAAAGAGCTCCAGGATAAGATCGTACGTAAACCACTCCGTAGTCATAAAATTTCCCTCATCTGACACGACACCACGCAAGTGTTCTTGACTTCGGAGAGGTAGTTCACGTTTCTTTGTCTGTGAAGCCAGAATATTGCGTTGTAGCAAAAGATTTCGGTATTGAAATTTCGTGACTCTATATAGTTTATAGTGATTGTTACCCAGTTTTGCAGTTAGCCAAAGGGAAATAACACCAATACGTTTCTAATAAAAAACACCTCAGTACCAAGTATTCAAACTAGTACAATCGATATCGATTAGACTGAGCCTATGCAAGTATCAAACTTAGTACGTACAGTCATATCTACATTGGCCATATAAACAGAAAGCGTCAAGCTTAAACCCCTAGGCTCTAGCTATCACACCTCTCCCCTTATAGCGAGTATCACACAAGAAGGCCTGTGCAGTTATTCCGACTTCAGTATCTCATGCAACCCATATTCTCTTTTGCTATAGTTCGTTAACCTCAACGATATCATCATTTAACAGACAATCAACCAGCTCTGCACTAATCTATAGCCTGTTCAAACCGTCCTAACAATGACATATGCTCATCCAACCTTTCTGCTGCTTCGGCCTGTCAGTAAGGCCGTGTAGCAACGATCAGCCGTGGTGATGGGAGTTCGTAGATGGAACACCAGTTTCGTCCTACTAGCTGGTATCTCTAGCACCTATAGCTCTATGTGCGGACAGGATATCAATAATAATCCATAGATCCCAGATCCCTGTGCGCTATTCAGGGGATTCCCATCCTGGTTACCTAATCAGATCGCTAGAGCACAGTCGCCTCCAAACACTGTCGCTTGGCAGCGTTGATTCACCTGCCACGTTCCGAACTAGGCACGGGGTCAGGCGTTTGTGTCAAGGAATGGCCCCCGTGCTAGCAGCGATCCACCGTAGGTGAGGGGCGAAAGAACAACCAGTTTCGGTCTCCCTCGGGTATCCGTCAACCCGAAGGCAATAGTAGAGGGGGAAGGAGGTATTCTAAAGGTATCCTCGCGTGATTCCAGATACCTGGGTTCAGTTAGTTCGGCGGATGTGCTGTTACGTTCACCTCGCAGCGTGACCGTGAGCGAGAGCAAGGAAGCCGGTCAGAGCATGTTCGCTTGGGGAGTTTCTGCTGATTTCCCTGCCCCAACAAGGGTCCCAAAACATACATCGCGGAATTCGTGGAGGATATCGATTTCTTAAGACGCTAGTTCGTCGTATTTCAAGCACTTAGTTTAAAACGCTCTGTATGACAGTTCAATATGACATTCTTAGTTCTATAGTTCTCTTTTTAAAATTGCAATTCCTTGCGTAATTATTGTTTTTAGTGTATGATAGATATGTGTGTACCAGAAGTCTTCCATCGGGCCAAGAGGGAGAACTTCAGGGACGTTCCAGTCGGAATGCCATGCCCGCGAGTGCCTCCTCCTTACCAGAGTCCGCTTTAATACTATCTATGTTACCCCCAACCTACAAATCCGCCAGCCAGGTTTAAGCAGAAAGAAACAAAAATTATTAGAAATGAGAGCACACACGGTGAGACCATCATTTCCTCAGTTAGTTGATATATAACACCGAAAGTCGCCTTCTACCCACAGCGCTTTGGAGGAAAACACATTATTTCATGCAGTAAAACAAAATAGCGCAACTCACTAATGACGGTAAGTTTGCTCTGGGGGAGTTGCGTCTACATGAAAATGAAATACTTACAGACAGTACGAACAGCTCGTCTCTTCAATTAATAACTTACTTATAATACCCAAACCCCTCTCCTTATTACTGTAGCACATTTTTTGGAACGAAAAACATAAATCTAATCATAATTTTAAATCTATTTTTTTAGTCAGACGCGAAAAATATTAAAATAATAATCTAACGATGTAAAATAATTCTAGGATATTGCGGCTTAAAAGGAGTAAAAATATTATATTTATAGAGGAAAACCTTTCAGAATGTCCAACAACATTCGCGAAATGGCAAATATGCATGAGTTTGAACATACTTATTAAACGATTTCTATTTAACGAGATAGAGGCCCCTGGGAATGTGGAACCATTTTGTTACTATATTTTTAAAAGAATTCTCTGTCCATCACATTCTCTTCCCTATTCATTCCGATTTAGCCAGTTTGAATGGAAGACATAAATTATGTTGTCACCTTGAGAGTTCAATGAACCTTTACCACAAATGCAAATGTAACAATGAACCTCCATTGACGCCTGAGTTTTATAATGTTAAACTGGATAACCTATCGATTATTTGTTAAAACCGCCTCTTAATAGTCCTTTTAACAATAACACATATCATTAGCAAGAAACTCAGCCAAGTGAGCAATGACTCTAATCAAACAACTATTCTGAAACGTGAATAAAAGTTTATATATTTAACTAATACCAAATCAAGAACGTTTATCAATAAGTCTTAGAGAAACAGACTGTACAAGGCAATAACAAAACCGTAGCCACCTGGTGAAAACCACCAGAAAAAACCCTCCAAACTAATAAATAGATACCTGGACGATGAAGTGATATATCCAGAGCGGCCCAAAACGAAACCCAGCTGTAAAAACCGTGTGAGTTCACTCTAGGTGAAAAAACCGCCATCTTTAAGCACCTCAGGAAACTAACATGCTCCTTCTAAACACTCTGTATGGTCTCACTCCAAGCCTGAATTTTACAAATGATGACATGGTTTTTGTTTTATTTTTTCGTAGAATCGTTTTTCTTGACACTTACAACTTGCAAGGATTAAATGTGCAAAGGAATAATTTCCATCAACCTCACCCCTCACCCCACTGTACCCTATCATTATAATAAAAGGCGCCCGCGTGCTTTTTTTTTTCTCTCTTTCCACAATAATATCTCTCGGGGTCCATGGGAACCTAAGTATTATTTTTTCATTAATAATTCACCAT
>NW_007406985.1:6586-13568 GCF_000475195.1 Diaphorina citri | reverse complement strand
TAACCCTCATGTAGATTTTCATGGGTTGGGGGTTCTGGACCGATACTATCCACGTAGACCGAATTGGCAGTTAATGAGTCCGAAAACCGCAGACTACTAAGTGCATATTCTGAAATATGTATATAGAACGGCTGATGTTCGTACCAAAGTCAAGCGGTAAATTATGTATATGTAGCAGGATCACCGTGGTGAGGGGAATGAACAACCAGTTTCGGTCATCCTCGGATTCACCCGAAGCAATGTAGAGGGGGAAGGATATCAAAGTATCCTAGAGTTTCCCAGATCCCTGTGTTCAGTTAGTTCGGTTCTGTTACTTATCAGATTCACTAGAGCAAGGAAGCCTCAGACATTTCGCTTGGGGAGTTTCTGTTTGATTCCCCCTGCCACGGTTACGAAAATACATCGCGAATCGGGAAATCGATTTTCTTAGTTAGTCCTATTTCAAACCTAGTTTAAAACGTTGTTACAGTTCCAATAAATTCTTAGTTCATAGTTTCCTTTTAAATTGCCAATCCTTGCGTATTATTGTTTCTTAGTGTAGTGATAGTGTGTGTAACCATGAGTCATTCATGGGAAGAAGGGGAACTTCGGGAAAGTTCCAGAGAAGCCAGCCCGGTGCTCTCTTACCAGAGCTCGGCTTTATCAGAAGTGGGATACGAAGCCCGATCAGCAGCCCGATCAGCAGACCAATCGGCAGCCCAAACAGCAACACCACGTCACCCGGCAATGAGGTTATTTGGTGCGGTAATGCTACCTCCCTTCCACCCTGATGATGCGTTATCTAACCCGAGGACATGGATTAGGACCGCGGACATGTGCATGTCCGAGCAACCGCATTCCAAAAGTGAGTTAATCATTACGTTAAGTAGTGCGATGAAAGGTACGGCCGCAACATGGCTAGCCCGGATTACTCACCCAGCCCTGACATGGACACAATTCAAGACGCTATTTGCAGCGGAGTTTATCGAGGTAGAAACGCCGGCTGCGACTCTATTCAGCCAGTTGTGCAGTGTTCCAAAAGACGGCAACTATGTGACTTACGCTACACAGATCCTTGGTGTCCTAGACTCCTGCTTCCAGGAATTGAACAAAGAAGAAATTGCCATATCTTTAGTCCTGGCACACTTGAGTAAGCAAGATAGGCGAGTAGAACACCTGGCAAGTACGAAAGATATCAGGACCCGAGAAACCCTTGTGCGGGAGTTGAGATTTCTCTCAAACGGAAAACGCCGCGCAGCCGCCCCCGACAGTCAGCCAGAAGCGAAGAGACAGAGACCATTCTGCGCACATTGCAGAATCTCTGGTCACCATTTCAACGAGTGCCGTTCCAGGGGAGCTCCAGCCCGCAGCCAAAAGGACCGTAACCGTGTTCCCGAGATGAGGCGTCACCAGCAGTTCACCAACAAACCGCAGGAGCAGAACAAGGCGGAGATCATCTGCTTCAAGTGTCGTCAACCAGGCCATTATTCGACCAAGTGTCCCCAGAGGCGGAATCCCGACAGCCGTGATCAAAGTGGAAAGCGAGTCGCACTCTGTAATGTCAATCCCGTTGGTCACCTTGTACACGAGGGTGAGTTCTTTACATTTCTATTCGATAGTGGTTCAGAATGTTCACTCATGACTGAAAGTATCGCTTCAAAATTTGAAGGTGAACGAATTACTGAAACTGTAAATCTGTATGGCCTGGGTGAAGCCACTGTACAAAGCACAATCCAAGTGCAATCTATTGTTACAATCGATGGTCATAGTGTTAAAATTGTCTTTCATGTTGTACCCGACATTTTTCTAAAAGAACCTATTATAATAGGCCGCGAAATCATTAGTAATGATCTTAAATTTGTTGTAGAGAAAGATCGCTATACACTCATAAAATCAGTGGAACCTATCGAGTCAAGCAATAGCACTGGTAGAGTAATAAATCAATCCTTTCAAAGGGAGAGTATCCCTGAGTGCAGTAACCTTGGTAGTTTAGTACCGCTGACCCAGTTATGTAGTGATGCTAGAGAAGAGGGTGCGACAGGTAGTACAGTGAGCCCTACTGTAGGTTTATTGAGCTCTGTTAATAGCTCCAGTTTTAATGACTCCATTGTAACGGATCTACCCCCAAATGATAGAATTAAGTTGTTTACGATTCTAGACAATTACAAAGAATTCTTTATCGAAGGTATTCCTAAGTCCCGAGTGAAGACAGGTGAAATGATTATTCGCTTAAAAGATCCGTCAGTGATAAATTTCCAGCGTCCCTATAGACTAGGCGATGATAGGCGCGAAGCAGTGCGTAAGTTGGTTAACGAGTTACTCGAGGGTAAGGTCATCCGGCCCAGTCGTTCGCCGTACGCGAGTCCCGCTTTCCCAGTACCAAAAAAAACAGGTGGTTATCGGTTGTGTGTCGATTATCGAGCTCTAAACGCTAACACTATCTCCGAGAAATTTCCTTTACCACTGGTCCAAGACCAAATCGCGAGGCTAGCTAATGGAAAGTTTTATAGTAGCCTGGACATGGCTAGTGGCTACCATCAGATACCCGTACATCCCGATTCCATAGAAAAGACTTCGTTCATAACTTACCACGGGACGTGGGAATATCTAGCCGTCCCCTTCGGGTTAAAGAATTCCGGAAGCGTTTTCCAGCGAGCCGTGTTAGAGGCTCTAGGTGATCTAGCTCACGAGTATGTCGTAGTCTTCATTGACGATATTCTGATTGTATCCGAAAGTCCAGATCAGGCATTAGAAAGGCTGGATACAGTTTTAAAGTTACTAACCAATGCCGGATTCTCGCTCAACTTGAGCAAATGTTCATTTGTTGTAAAACGAATATCCTACTTAGGATACGAAATTGATGACGGACAAGTTCGCCCTAACCCAAAGAAAATTGAGTCTCTAACAAAACTACCACCCCCCAAGACCCTGCGGTCCCTACGTCAATTTCTAGGCTTGGCGTCGTATTTCCGACAGTTTATACGTAATTTTGCCGAAATGGCTAGTCCTTTATTTAGATTGGTAAAAGATGCAAATTCTTTGGATGCAAAGATCGTCAAGTGGCTACCTGAGCATGAGAAGATTAGACAGGAGATAATATCAAGACTGACAAGCAGTCCGGTATTAACGATATTCAACCCTTGTCTACCCATCGAACTTCATACCGATGCCAGCGCTTCGGGGTATGGAGGCATACTACTTAACGTAGTCGACGGTAAACCCCGTGTTATCGCTTACTACAGTAGGCGAACTACACCTACTGAGTCAAAGTATCATTCGTACGAGTTGGAAACAATGGCCGTAGTGAAATCGGTTCAGCATTTCAGCAGCTATCTACAAGGACGTCAGTTCAAAGTCGTTACAGATTGTCAATCTCTGAAAGCAACACATACAAAAAAGACCTGATTCCCCGTGTACAGCGATGGTGGAGCGTTCTTCTCAGTTATGATTTCACAATTGAATACAGGAAGGCCGCGCGAATGAACCATGTCGATTTCTTGAGTAGAAATCCCGTAGAAGCCGAGAGTGATTCTCCCATAGAAACCGAAGACACAGACAAGGAAACCGAAATCGAACTACAATTATCAAATGTTAACTTTGATGACCCATCTTACCTCTCGAAAGCCAGCGTAAGACCCCATGGAAAAAGGTCAAACTGCAAGAAAGTGCGCGAAGAGTCCAAGCGGATCAATTTAACTCATGTTTCATCGGAGTGGTTACTAGCAGAACAGAACAACGATCCCGAAATCTCCAAGATCAAGGAACAACTCAACAATTCCGAGGTAGATGAAAGCGTACGTGACACCTATGAGATGAGAACAGGTGTCTTGTGTAGAAAAATCCAGCGGAATGGACAAACCCGTGTTCTCCCTATCATACCGCATTCACTGAAGTGGTCAATTGTGAATAATGTGCACAATTCACTATATCACTTAGGATGGGAGAAAACATTGGAAACTCTGTACAACTACTACTGGTTCGAAGGAATGTCCAAATACACTAGAAAGTTCGTGGAAAACTGTCTAACATGCAAAATGAGCAAAACCGATTCAGGAGCCAAGCAGATTGAACTGCACCCTATTCCGAAAGCCAAAGTCCCCTGGCATACTGTGCACCTAGATACGACAGGAAAGTTAAGCGGGAAAAGTGATGCTAAAGAATATCTGTTTGTATTCATTGACGCATTTACCAAGTATACCTTACTGAATCACACTAAGAAAATTGATGCCGTAAGTGCGATCAATGCACTAAAGCAAGTGGTTGACCTCTTCGGTTCCCCAACGTCGTTAATTGTCGACCAAGGAAGATCATTCGCCAACAAGAACTTCAAAGACTACTGTCAAAAGCTACAAATCGAGTTGCACTTCATCGCAACCGGAGCATGCAGGGCTAACGGTCAAGTGGAGAGACAGATGAGAGTGCTCAAGAATATGTTAACTGTCGCCGAAAGTGAAGAGAACAAATCATGGCAGCAGGCAGTAGGAGACATTCAACTAGCCATCAACACAGCACCCCATCGTGTTACCAAGTTCTCACCCATGGAACTTATGTTCGGGCGCGTTTCTCGCCCTAGAGGTTTTATTGTAGCTCAAAACGAGTCCATCGAAAACTCCGAAGTAGACTTAGATGAAATTAGAACTGCAGCTGATCAAGCAATTCAGAAAAGTGCCGCATACTGCAAAGCATTATTTGATAAGAATAAAGCAAAAGTAAACCTGAATATCAGGCGACCCATCTCCCATATTTAAAGTGGGGTAAAGGAGTTTCTGCAAAACTGTGAAACGACGGAAAACCAAAGTTTCTTTAAAAAGGCCTCCTTCGGAAACGGCAGCACTAAGTTATGTTGTAAGGCACCACCTGACTCAATTTGGCCTCAGCTCCTATACCTTAACATAATTACGGTACCCTTAGTACACTATGTACAACAGAGCTGCTGAGGACCGCCAGAATTTATGTACTTGATAAGCTATCTGCGTAGTAGTCACCTCCCTTCCAGTATATGTCATTAACTGGAGTATACTGGTATTGCCACACCGACGAAACCCGACGCTACCAGACCGACTATGCAGACGACTAGCCTAACGACTAGCCCGAAGCATAGGTACATTACTATTTCGGCTCGAGACCATTCTCTCGGTGGCCCCGGACCGAAGAAGACCTTGAAAAGGGGCTTCAAGGGGGAAGAAGGCGTACTTACTGAGTACCAATGTGTGTGATAGTGATGTGATTCTTCTGTTATTATGCGTTCCTAACCGTTAAATTTTCCTTTGAACTTGATTCTTAAATAAACTGACATTTTGTTGCAAAATTTGATCCAAAACTTTTATCCTTGATTGATTCTTTTAGCTAAAAGGGCTAAGCGCTACATAAAAGCATTGGCACCGTCCCCCTAGGTTGTCTTTTGAGGGGTTCCGCTTTACAGACTTCCGAAAGGAACGAGACACCTTAGACTATTCATTGCTCTTGCTTGATTGACTTGTGTCCCTAGACCCTTTGAGGATCCTATGAAACTATAGGAAGGGGGGAGATGTAACGAAGCCCACTTAAGCTCCTATTGCTTTGACCAACAAAGTAAGGGGAGTGGTGCCACTAGGACGATGTATGCCGGGTAAAACTGTGCCGGCAACTTCCAACTGCGACGAGTAAACAACAAGCTGCAGTACTTGTCCCGATCTTAGATCACCTACAAACATGACAAACATACCATAAGACTAATTGAATTTTCTCTTGTTACATCGCCTCTCAGTCTCAAGCACCAACTTTACTAACGTTAGGACAAATCATACATAGAGAAATGATAATCTCCGATACTATAATAATATCGATCACAATATTCTAACTTGCGAATAAGATCAAATAATACTGGTATACCATTATACTGACACATGATTCAATACTAAGAACGTGATCCAGATAGATTAGCGATACCAACATGAGATTCAAACTCCTATGAACATGAACAAACAAACAAACAGTAGCATCTTTTCATATCCAGATAAAGGTGAACAGATTGACTGATTTTAATCCCATTGTTGTGATATTTGAGATATCACATGCTTTGAAGTTATGGCTTATAGAAAGATGTTTGCGTTATAAGCGAGAAGGGAATGTCTGTTTCCTTTGCACTGATGGACTAGGCTTACAGTTCTTTGTGAAACGCACCACAGCACAGTCTAACTCCCTTTTAAATACATGATGCTACAAAATGAGTAGATATGACCTCGAGAAACAACGTCGACTAAATTTTGACTCACAAAAATATTCCCATGCGAAAAAAAAAATAATAATAAAACAATAAGATACGTGCTTTAAAACTGAATTTGGTAATCCCCTAGTAATACCAAACTTAAAATTCTCGTCTT
This sequence comes from Diaphorina citri, assembly GCF_000475195.1. Lineage (NCBI taxonomy): Eukaryota > Metazoa > Arthropoda > Insecta > Hemiptera > Psyllidae > Diaphorina > Diaphorina citri. The sequence continues at coordinate 7,227 of NW_007406985.1, read as the reverse complement.
ACTAGTAAAATTTACATCAGAACTCGCCCCAAGGATCTAGTCCTGTATTCCTTAAGACGACCCACTGCCTCTTGTGGAACACCCTTTACTAGCTTGTTTCGAAGGCCACCATTAACGAAGACTACCTTAAAGTACACCACGGTCTAAAAAGGACTCTGTTGACGAGCTAACAAAAGTATGACCTGTCTCGGACCAGCTTTTTGGCGAAAACTTGTGTATGTGAAAAGCTGAATACAGGCTGAGAGGATGATACGGTCGTGTGCTTCCCTGAAAAATAAAGGAATTGACAGGTATATAGATGGGAAATGAACTGAATTCATTTTTCTAATAAACATGGTTTGTTGTGTAACATGTGAGATTCCTATGATGAGGCGCTACAAGATTTAGATTAAGTGAGAGAATTAGCGATAGTGATACCTGTTATCTTCCCAATTAAAGCTGCTTCCAAACCTTGCTCTGCTTATGCTAGTACACCTATGAACAATACAGGGATGCGGGCAACAACCTCTGAATAAGCATGGATAGCAAAAGATTATGTGCACTATAAAACTTTTCCTGGGAAATATGAACCCCGAATCAAATCAAACCAAAGAAAGAAGTAAAAAATACTCTTGGCATAGTGGGTGGTGATTTACCCAAAA
>NW_007406985.1:0-6389 GCF_000475195.1 Diaphorina citri | reverse complement strand
AGTCACCCATCCATTTATTGGCCCTTCCTCGGGCGTAGCTTAACACTTAGCGTCAACGCTACAAACCGGTTTAAATTCAACTGACTGAAGTGTTATCTAAAAACTTTCTCGCTTTGAGTTCATAGCGTCGTCGCGACAAATTTCAAGATCAGAGCTCATTTGTGGCTGAGAAATGCATGCAAAAAAGAAGTCCCACAAGTACCTCAATTAACTTCAAGTCACCCATCCAATTTGTATTGGCTTTGCTCGGCGGTAGCTAACAAGGTGACGCTAAAACCGGCTCTTAAAATGATCGGGGACTGCAAGTGCCTTTATCTAAAACTTTCTCGCTTTGAGTTCATTAGCGTCGCGACAAATTTCGAGATCCAGAGCTCATTTGTGTGAGAAAAATGGTGACAAAAAATCCCCAAAAAACCAGTTTTTTGCGTTTTTTGGTTCTTTTGGTTTCTGTTGACAAAATTTGCACCACCATTTTCGTGATCCTGGTAAAAAACCTTAATTTGACTATATCAGGTCGACCAGTTTTGGCATAAGTCCTTCTATGCGGAACGACAGGACGACAGACAGATTCTGACAGACGACACCGAGAGCGCAATCACAATAGCTCCGATCCCTTATACCTTTTTATTGCACCTAATCCTGTACATAGATAAAAAGAAGGACGGACTAAAACATAACACGAAACTCAACTATTTTTTTTATTGGCGGGCCGAGGAAAAGTTTTTCTTCTTTCCCGCCAGGGGGTCTCTGCACCTCTGTGTATTCTGCTACTTAGGGTTTGGTGGACCTGGTCCTTTGTACGGGACCACCACACACACCACAAATACCCCCCCACACACACACCACACCCATCCACACAATCCCCATCACACCACACCCCCACACCACATTCACACACACCAAATCACCACACAACACCCACACCCATCCCACCACCACACCACACACATCCAACCACCAACACCACACCCACACCACATCCCACCACACACACACATCACACCCTCCACACACCATACCCCCACCACACACACACTATTCTGCGGCATTCCCATCACACCCACACCCACACCACATCCACCACACCACCAATCACCACAAACACACACCCACACCCATCCCCACCAGAGACACCCACCACACAGCACACACAATCCACACAACACACACACACACACACACACACACACACACACACACACACACACAACACACAACACACATCACCACACACACACATCACACAACACCACACACACACACCACACCACACACACACCACCACACATCCACTACAGACAGTACACACATGCAGACGTTTTCGGCGGCTACGACACTTCCCTGACATGTCTCACAGGAGCAAGCATAATAGGCATAACTTTGAAGCCGCCGCCATTTTGCAATCAGGATGAAATGTGATAGATTTAAGTAGGCCTATGTCACCCGAGTACTTCTTCCTAACAACCAAAGACAATTCATCAAAATCGAGTTTTTTGAGCCGTTTTCTAGTGAAAAGAGACAAAAACGGGTCTATTAGGCCATTTTCTTCACGTTTGTTGAACCGCCCCGCGCCATTTTGAATCAGGATGGACATGTGACAAATTTTCAAGTAGGCCTATGTCACCCACGGAGTACCTTTTCCTTAGACAACCCACAAAAAATTTCCATCAAAATCGGTCCGAGGCCGGTTTTTGGCGTGAAAAAAGAGGACAAAAACGGGTTTATTTAGGGCCATTTTCTTCGCGTTTTTGAGAACCGCCGCCATTTTGAATCACGGATGGGAATTTGGAAAATTTCACGTAGGCTATGTCACCCGGGAGTACTTTTCTTAACAACCCACAAAAAATTCATCAAAATCGGGTGAGCGTTTTCTCGTGAAAATGAGGGACAACCAAAGGGTCGTATTTAGCAGTCAACAGACGACATACACACACACATACAGGGACAGGACAGACAGGACAGGACAGAAGACAGACAGGGACAGCAGAAATTTTTCTACACTATGGTTGACCCGTCCTTTTGTACGGGAACACCAACACACACACACATCCCATCTCCCACCACACACACACACACCAACCATCCCACCACACACACCAACCATCCCACACACACCACCCATCACACACACTATCGCTATTACGCGCTCCTGACATGTCCACAGAGCAGCATAATAGGGCATAACTTTGAACCGCCACGCCATTTTGAATCATATGAAATGTGATAAATTTTAAGTAGGGCCTAAGTAACACCCCGAGTATCTTCTAACAACCACAAAAAATGTCATCAAAATCGGTAGAGCCCGTTTTTCGTGAAAAGGAGGACAACCAAGACGGGTCTATTAGGCCATTTTCTTTCACGTTTTTTGAACCGCCCGCCATTTTGAATCAGGATTGGAATGTGAAATTCAAGTAGCCTAGTCACCCGGAGTACTTTTCTTAACAACCACAAAAAAATTTCATCAAAATCGGTGAGACCGATTATGCGATGATATGTAGGCACTTGACCACATGTGATTCGATATTACTAGCGTATCCTAGTGACCAGTGTAAACGTACATAGAACATAACACACATACAGGTCATACAGTCCACGTCTAGACAGACATACCAGCCGACAGTATCAATTATCCTTGACTAATGTATAATGAAATATAAATTCTGGAAGTCGTGGCTGCATGCGGCAGGTAGAAGAATAACTAAATATTTACACGATTCTACAGGTACTATAACATCATAAGTTAGTGCTACAATACAGTTATGTATATGTAGCAGGATCACCGTGGTGAGGGGAATGAACAACCAGTTTCGGTCATCCTCGGATTCACCCGAAGCAATGTAGAGGGGGAAGGATATCAAAGTATCCTAGAGTTTCCCAGATCCCTGTGTTCAGTTAGTTCGGTTCTGTTACTTATCAGATTCACTAGAGCAAGGAAGCCTCAGACATTTCGCTTGGGGAGTTTCTGTTTGATTCCCCCTGCCACGGTTACGAAAATACATCGCGAATCGGGAAATCGATTTTCTTAGTTAGTCCTATTTCAAACCTAGTTTAAAACGTTGTTACAGTTCCAATAAATTCTTAGTTCATAGTTTCCTTTTAAATTGCCAATCCTTGCGTATTATTGTTTCTTAGTGTAGTGATAGTGTGTGTAACCATGAGTCATTCATGGGAAGAAGGGGAACTTCGGGAAAGTTCCAGAGAAGCCAGCCCGGTGCTCTCTTACCAGAGCTCGGCTTTATCAGAAGTGGGATACGAAGCCCGATCAGCAGCCCGATCAGCAGACCAATCGGCAGCCCAAACAGCAACACCACGTCACCCGGCAATGAGGTTATTTGGTGCGGTAATGCTACCTCCCTTCCACCCTGATGATGCGTTATCTAACCCGAGGACATGGATTAGGACCGCGGACATGTGCATGTCCGAGCAACCGCATTCCAAAAGTGAGTTAATCATTACGTTAAGTAGTGCGATGAAAGGTACGGCCGCAACATGGCTAGCCCGGATTACTCACCCAGCCCTGACATGGACACAATTCAAGACGCTATTTGCAGCGGAGTTTATCGAGGTAGAAACGCCGGCTGCGACTCTATTCAGCCAGTTGTGCAGTGTTCCAAAAGACGGCAACTATGTGACTTACGCTACACAGATCCTTGGTGTCCTAGACTCCTGCTTCCAGGAATTGAACAAAGAAGAAATTGCCATATCTTTAGTCCTGGCACACTTGAGTAAGCAAGATAGGCGAGTAGAACACCTGGCAAGTACGAAAGATATCAGGACCCGAGAAACCCTTGTGCGGGAGTTGAGATTTCTCTCAAACGGAAAACGCCGCGCAGCCGCCCCCGACAGTCAGCCAGAAGCGAAGAGACAGAGACCATTCTGCGCACATTGCAGAATCTCTGGTCACCATTTCAACGAGTGCCGTTCCAGGGGAGCTCCAGCCCGCAGCCAAAAGGACCGTAACCGTGTTCCCGAGATGAGGCGTCACCAGCAGTTCACCAACAAACCGCAGGAGCAGAACAAGGCGGAGATCATCTGCTTCAAGTGTCGTCAACCAGGCCATTATTCGACCAAGTGTCCCCAGAGGCGGAATCCCGACAGCCGTGATCAAAGTGGAAAGCGAGTCGCACTCTGTAATGTCAATCCCGTTGGTCACCTTGTACACGAGGGTGAGTTCTTTACATTTCTATTCGATAGTGGTTCAGAATGTTCACTCATGACTGAAAGTATCGCTTCAAAATTTGAAGGTGAACGAATTACTGAAACTGTAAATCTGTATGGCCTGGGTGAAGCCACTGTACAAAGCACAATCCAAGTGCAATCTATTGTTACAATCGATGGTCATAGTGTTAAAATTGTCTTTCATGTTGTACCCGACATTTTTCTAAAAGAACCTATTATAATAGGCCGCGAAATCATTAGTAATGATCTTAAATTTGTTGTAGAGAAAGATCGCTATACACTCATAAAATCAGTGGAACCTATCGAGTCAAGCAATAGCACTGGTAGAGTAATAAATCAATCCTTTCAAAGGGAGAGTATCCCTGAGTGCAGTAACCTTGGTAGTTTAGTACCGCTGACCCAGTTATGTAGTGATGCTAGAGAAGAGGGTGCGACAGGTAGTACAGTGAGCCCTACTGTAGGTTTATTGAGCTCTGTTAATAGCTCCAGTTTTAATGACTCCATTGTAACGGATCTACCCCCAAATGATAGAATTAAGTTGTTTACGATTCTAGACAATTACAAAGAATTCTTTATCGAAGGTATTCCTAAGTCCCGAGTGAAGACAGGTGAAATGATTATTCGCTTAAAAGATCCGTCAGTGATAAATTTCCAGCGTCCCTATAGACTAGGCGATGATAGGCGCGAAGCAGTGCGTAAGTTGGTTAACGAGTTACTCGAGGGTAAGGTCATCCGGCCCAGTCGTTCGCCGTACGCGAGTCCCGCTTTCCCAGTACCAAAAAAAACAGGTGGTTATCGGTTGTGTGTCGATTATCGAGCTCTAAACGCTAACACTATCTCCGAGAAATTTCCTTTACCACTGGTCCAAGACCAAATCGCGAGGCTAGCTAATGGAAAGTTTTATAGTAGCCTGGACATGGCTAGTGGCTACCATCAGATACCCGTACATCCCGATTCCATAGAAAAGACTTCGTTCATAACTTACCACGGGACGTGGGAATATCTAGCCGTCCCCTTCGGGTTAAAGAATTCCGGAAGCGTTTTCCAGCGAGCCGTGTTAGAGGCTCTAGGTGATCTAGCTCACGAGTATGTCGTAGTCTTCATTGACGATATTCTGATTGTATCCGAAAGTCCAGATCAGGCATTAGAAAGGCTGGATACAGTTTTAAAGTTACTAACCAATGCCGGATTCTCGCTCAACTTGAGCAAATGTTCATTTGTTGTAAAACGAATATCCTACTTAGGATACGAAATTGATGACGGACAAGTTCGCCCTAACCCAAAGAAAATTGAGTCTCTAACAAAACTACCACCCCCCAAGACCCTGCGGTCCCTACGTCAATTTCTAGGCTTGGCGTCGTATTTCCGACAGTTTATACGTAATTTTGCCGAAATGGCTAGTCCTTTATTTAGATTGGTAAAAGATGCAAATTCTTTGGATGCAAAGATCGTCAAGTGGCTACCTGAGCATGAGAAGATTAGACAGGAGATAATATCAAGACTGACAAGCAGTCCGGTATTAACGATATTCAACCCTTGTCTACCCATCGAACTTCATACCGATGCCAGCGCTTCGGGGTATGGAGGCATACTACTTAACGTAGTCGACGGTAAACCCCGTGTTATCGCTTACTACAGTAGGCGAACTACACCTACTGAGTCAAAGTATCATTCGTACGAGTTGGAAACAATGGCCGTAGTGAAATCGGTTCAGCATTTCAGCAGCTATCTACAAGGACGTCAGTTCAAAGTCGTTACAGATTGTCAATCTCTGAAAGCAACACATACAAAAAAAGACCTGATTCCCCGTGTACAGCGATGGTGGAGCGTTCTTCTCAGTTATGATTTCACAATTGAATACAGGAAGGCCGCGCGAATGAACCATGTCGATTTCTTGAGTAGAAATCCCGTAGAAGCCGAGAGTGATTCTCCCATAGAAACCGAAGACACAGACAAGGAAACCGAAATCGAACTACAATTATCAAATGTTAACTTTGATGACCCATCTTACCTCTCGAAAGCCAGCGTAAGACCCCATGGAAAAAGGTCAAACTGCAAGAAAGTGCGCGAAGAGTCCAAGCGGATCAATTTAACTCATGTTTCATCGGAGTGGTTACTAGCAGAACAGAACAACGATCCCGAAATCTCCAAGATCAAGGAACAACTCAACAATTCCGAGGTAGATGAAAGCGTACGTGACACCTATGAGA
>NW_007406984.1:0-689 GCF_000475195.1 Diaphorina citri | reverse complement strand
ATCATCAAACAATATACCATAAGTATACCGCCATACCACCTGGGTGTCTACTAATAAACTCTACTATTAGTCAAACTAGAGACCAAACTAGGTGCCCGAGTGGTTAACATACTGGATTTGCTCACTGGAGGACCCGGGTTTGATTTCAGTAAGAGTCAATGTTATTGTGACTCAGTGCAAATAACAATGGGACAGGTCGCTTTCAAGTGAAGCCTCGTGAGGAGGAATATTAAGTAGCGACCAGTAGTGGCATTAGACCAGTGGAAAAATAAAATTTTACAGTATTACCTAAGCAGAAAAGAACCATCCATAAGGTAATTGCCCTTGTGGATGTTTCGCCTTAATACTGTCCAAATTACAAATGTTAGTTAATACCTATGACAGGTTCTTTAACTTTAGCAAAATCACAAATTCAATACTGTCGTTCATAATTTGACCGAATGATAGTGAGGTCTATGTTTTAACTCGACCATTTTGCATTTGGTTTAGATGTTTCTTTGTTTGTTTGGATGTTCCGCTATAACTCCCGACTGCCTGGTCTGATTTTGATGATTGAATCAAGACACGTTGATCCTTGAAATTTGGGGTCCCAGAAATGAGTGGTGCCAGAGCTGAGGGGGATTTTATGTTCTGCACGTTTCAGAGTCCAATAGGTGACTCATTCATAACCCATAAAGTCATAAAACATT
>NW_007406983.1:0-689 GCF_000475195.1 Diaphorina citri | reverse complement strand
TGGTATCCTTTGTCATATGATGGCAACCTGCTGGTGTGTGGGAAGGTGACTAGTATACCTCTCAGGGGAGCTACATAGGTATTTGAAAATTCAAAAAATAGGGCTCTAGACCCGATTTAAAAAGAAGAAGAAAAAAAAAACTCGTAAAATCCTATACTTATTATTTAATCGAACAAATCTACCAAAAAACTAAAGATTTTTTTTATAGGTTCTGATAGAGTCTTTGTCCTGTAACTGCTGTCTGTAGCTGATAGCGTCTGTAACTGCTAAAGTCTTCCTGAAAGCGAAGAGAAAAAGAAGCCGAAATAGGAGAGAGCCAGACGTTCTGAGAACGAACCTTATCTGTTTAGAATAAAATACGCCCCCGAACGTCGGTATACCTAGGATAAAAAGAAAATAATTACAAAAGATCGAAGCTTGAACCTTGAGCCCAAAGTTCAACAAACCCAGCTCCAAAGTTGTGAGGAAACAACGCCTCAGAGCTTGACGTAACGTATAAACCAAAGCACAAAGCAGCTATTTCTAAAATCATTATACCTTTTTTTCTGGTCAGCTTTTTACTTTCCTTAATACCCCGTAGAGAAGGGGGGAGGGGGCCCTTCTGACCCCTCACCCCCCCCCTGCTTTACTACTTTTATCCTTTAGTCTAATTTCCATTTCTTTCTCTCACTTCTATCATGCAAAAGACG
>NW_007406982.1:0-689 GCF_000475195.1 Diaphorina citri | reverse complement strand
TCTCCATATCTGTCTATAAGCTATAACTAGAGTTGACTTGATTGGTGTGATGAAAAACAAAATACCTAAACAAACAAATAAATATGTCGATTAATAAAATCAAGGTTTGCAACTGGAATTCATCGTAAAACCCATTCATTTCGAACATTTTCCCCCAAGAAGTTTGATAGAGGGAACTGTAATAACTGAGGTCTTATAGTTTCCAAATCGAAGAGAGAAGAAAGACAGGACAGGAGAAAGGCAACCGTTCCGAGAACGAACCTTATCTGTTTAGTATAAAGTTCGCCCCGGACGGGAAACTAAACCCGCGATATAGCGCTTTTAAAGCAGACGCACTACCTTCCATCCATTCCAGCTAACTGTACTGGCTTGAACAAATTAAAATTCAAATGAAACCAAACAAGTGAGCTTGCGGTAGTATAATGGTCTGGTGTTCAGACAGACACAGGTTCGAATCTCAGCCAAGACAAACTCATATCACAGGGAGAGAACGAGAAAAAAATCAGAGAATTGTAGGGGATTTCTCAGCACTAAAGATTTTCCAACCATGTGCGTAGGTTTTACGAAGTGTAATCCACTTATCTACTTGCATATACTAGATTTACCACTTAACCAGTGCACATAACTACAAATCAGGTATGGAGACAATTATTTATAATTAGATATAATTTGTTCCCCACTTCTCCCAG
>NW_007406981.1:0-689 GCF_000475195.1 Diaphorina citri | reverse complement strand
AGGTTCTCATGACCACCCTCTCTTTCTTATAAACTTCTTCCTTCTTTTCAGTTTGGTCATATTTTAAATTTAATTAATCGAGAAATAAGATCTCCAATGCTCGAAACTGAGACCTGAGTGGATGCGAACAGTGCGGTATTAAGGAGGGGGCGAGGGAGTTCACTTTTCTCAGAACTCGGAAGTTTAGTTTTCGGCCCAAGTCATTCAAACTTTGTAGAGAGGTTCTTTATAAAATGTAGATCAAATGTTTCCTCTGGCCGAACCTCGAGAAATGTACGGTTCAGCCGCTATTCAGGACTATAGTTTTCAAAAAGCTCGAAAATGTTCAATTTTCTCACGACTTTGGTTTTCAGCCCATGTCGATCCAATTTAGCAGAGAGGTTCTTTATAAAATGTATTGTAGGGTAAATGTATTGTAGAAATTTTACGCTTAACTCAATTTAGACAAAAACTTCATTTCTCACAATCAATCCATGACAACACAATTTCGTTTGAATTTCACGCTCTGACATCCCACATTTTGGACAACAGATTTTATTGTTTCTCTCTCATACTTTTTGTTTTCTCCACCAGAGGGCCCTAATTACACTTTTCTTTTCTCCCGCCAGATATCATTAATCACACTTTTCAATTTCTCCGTCAGATGGTGCTCGTGTTCAACGGCATAGTTCAGGACGAGGTACCTCCCG
>NW_007406980.1:0-689 GCF_000475195.1 Diaphorina citri | reverse complement strand
GTATTATTGTAATCAAGAGATTCGATGTCATTGTGGTCAAACTTATTTGACCAAAAAGCCGACATTGCCAATTCGATTCTGAAAAACCATCATCAGGGGCCTTTTGAAACAAAAGATCAAGAAAACTGAAAGGACGCTCATAATTTCTGACACTTGGCGGATGTCATCTGAAAATATGACAACCATATGAACCAGATGTGGGAGTTTGTCCTTTGAGATCTTTACAACGCGTTCCCCAGAAACAAAAGAATGAATGATCCGATTCACAATTTCATTGTTCTCCAAATTATTTTATCCAAGATAAAGATACCGCTTTAGGAATGCTTATGGCAGCTACCTGATATTGTAGATTGGACCAGCAAGTTTTGAAAACAGAAATTCAAAGGGCAACCTGCCATCCATTTTACTTAGCAATGGAACTGAAAAATTCCTGATTATTTGATCGACCAAATGAAAGATTGAGCGAAAAGAACCACCCTTATCAATATGTGGGTATGTCATTGGTGTTAGTTTTTATTTCGTATGTTCACAGATATAAGTGAAGTGTTAACATTACGAACAGAAAAACTTTCACAAACAAAAACAATATTATCCAAATTCACACAATAAGGTCGGAGTTCCCAAATTAAAAATGCCTAAAAAGAGAAGGAGGCAAGGCACCCATTTTTTCCAGCCTTTCAAGAGCCCTC
>NW_007406979.1:0-689 GCF_000475195.1 Diaphorina citri | reverse complement strand
GCATAGTTATCAAACTAAAAACATAAACGAAACTCAAAATGTTGGTCGAGAGCGGAACATTTCTCTCCCGCAGTCTCTCCACTCTGTGTATTTCTTGATGGTCCTTTAACCTTACCCCAATGGTCCTTTAACCTTACCCTAATGGTCCTTTAACCTTACCCTAATGGTCCTTTAACCTTACCCTAATGGTCCTTTAACCTTCCCCTAATGGTCCTTAACCCTAACCCTAATGGTCCTTTAACCTTACCCTAATGGTCCTTAACCCTAACCCTAATGGTCCTTTAATTTAACCTCACCCTAATGGTCCTTAACCCTAACCCTAATGGTCCTTTAACCTTACCCTAATGGTCCGGGAGCCATCGCGACGTCTTGTCGTTTTTGGTATAACACCGAGGGTTTGTGTGGGTCTGTTAGTAATGGTGGATTCATCCTCCATCTGTAACTGTAAGGATAAAATCTGTAAAGGAAATGTTTTTGGAGCCTAACCAGTTACCAGTTGACATTTATGTACAAAAAAAATATGTTATTTAATGTATTTTTACCCCAATGGTCCTTTAACCTTACCCTAATGGTCCTTTAACCTTACCCTAATGGTCCTTTAACCTTACCCCAATGGTCCTTTAACCTTACCCTAATGGTCCTTTAACCTTACCCTAATGGTCCTTTAACCTTACCCTAATGGTCCTTTA
>NW_007406978.1:0-689 GCF_000475195.1 Diaphorina citri | reverse complement strand
TTCGTTCTCGGAACGGCTGGCTTTCTCCTATCCTGTCTTCCTTCTCTCGTCGATTTCGGGACGATAAGACCATAGCAGTTACAGTTCCCTCTGTCAAACCTCTTAAAAAAAAAAAAAGATGTGGGGAAATTTGGAAAGAAAATTATGGCTAATCAGCTTCGTTAGGAAATTTCCGCCCTATCCGGGATTCAAACTCAGCACCTCAAGGTTGCGAGTCAGTGCTGTTGACCACTCGGCCACAGAGGTGAAAATATTGGGAGAGGATTTCACAAAAACTCGTCTATCTTTGTGAATAATTGAGATATCAATATGATTCTTTCTGGAGCTTATTCCCAACAACATTCCGCATTAGAAAAGCCTTTTTAATCAAAAAGGGCGGGCGCAGCAGAAAGACCTTCTTGTATGAAAGCGTTCAAGTGTACTCGTATCTACTTTTTATTGTTTGCAACATGTCCAATTGTCCATTATAATCTATAACAGAGGGGGTAGGAAAGTATTAAGAATAGGGTCAACCATGTCAAAACTGGACAGCCTTAAGCAGAAAAGAACCAATTGCCCCCAAAGGAACGATCGACATTTTTGTTTTTTTGAATATCCGCGCTAAGGGATTCCTCGATAGGTAGCGCTAGTGTTGAGGCTGAGTTCACACTATACACGCTTCGGTTCGTTATCTAAACTCATTTGTATTA
>NW_007406977.1:0-689 GCF_000475195.1 Diaphorina citri | reverse complement strand
CCTCCGGACCAGACCAATGGTCCGATAAAACGTAAAATTTGGTCCGGCGTAAACTACACATTAGTCCGGCGGACCAAATTTTGGTCCGACGGACGCGGTCCATCTGATGTGTAGTCTGCTTAAGCTACTGAAATCAGGCATGATCACTAGACAGCCAATGATAGCCAAGTAAGCTACGAGTACTTACCCCGCGTTTGCAATTCATTACATTTCCGTGGGGTAAATTACTAATCTCCGCGTCCACAGGCTCATGTTAAACCAATAGACTAGTTGCGATTACGAATTTTTTTCTTCTACGACTTCTGTGTAGATCCCGAGATAAATCGATTTAAAAAATAAAAAATCCCATTTACTGACGTCACGGTATACGTTCCCGTACGCGATGACGTCACATCAACTGTCCCGAGCAGGGTGGTGATGGTGTTATTTTTTATTTATTTTTTTTCATATCTAGCCGTATTTGATTATGTCACTTTTTTATAGTCTCAAAGCGGAATCTCATTGATGACAACCAATTGGTTCACCCATGTTGACTATAAAAAAATTCACATGATCGAATACCGCTTCTTTTGACTTTCTGTTCACTTCATTGTCCCCCATTCGTCTATTCGCAGGGTTTCAACCACAACCTGGCTACAACCCGGGCTACGCCGGCTATCCTCCTGCCCCTCAACCCAACTCGGGCTCGT
>NW_007406976.1:0-689 GCF_000475195.1 Diaphorina citri | reverse complement strand
AAAAAACAGGTGCCAAGTTTTCCTGAATTTCAAAAAAAGAAGTTCCTATTTTAGGAAGAAATAATCAACACCGAATCACGAAATTAGTCTTCTTCTTTTTTTTTACACTAACTGCATTTTAACGAAATAGTTTAAATAGTAAACTCCAAAAGGTAAAATATTGGCTGAAAATGTTGGCTCACCTGCAGGACTGGCTGGTTTGACTTCAGACTTTTGACTAGAAGACTCGGCTGATGTCTTGGCAGCAGCACGGGTCTCATCTGAAACCAAGGTAAAACAGGGATTTTTAGTTTACAAATGTGAGTGTTTTAGAAAGACCCTTAAATCAAAAACTTTTTATACGGATACTGTAGGATTAATTTCTCCAAACCAGTGAGCATGAGCACATACCCACTAAAAACCCATCCTCTTTCTTGTCACCTTATAACCCCAGGACCAAGTTTAATATTAAATAAACTAAATCAACCTCTGTGGTGAGCACGGTTCTAGAGGTTGATGGTTCGAGTTCAAGTCAAGTCTTAAAATTCAACGTGCTGTATTAAACAGGGAACGACATTAATTTGTGACAAGCATTTATACTAAACACAATTAAAATTCCTTTAAATGATAAGTGCTCGTCACAAATGTCGTTCCCTGCTTAATGCACTTTGTTAAATTTTATGACTTGACTTGGACTCGAACCACCAACC
>NW_007406975.1:0-689 GCF_000475195.1 Diaphorina citri | reverse complement strand
GCACTAGAGAGAAATTAGCTCGCTTTCAATATTCACAAATCCTATTCAAATCCGGCCGTGTCGTATTGCGTGAGGACCAATCAATATAAGCACCTCATGCAGTTTAGAAGGTAGAAATTAAAATTAGACAGGTATCAAGAACACAACTTGCTACATTTATAACGAATATCACTTCGAAATAATTTCACTTCGAAATCGAGAGTTTGATGCAATCATTTCCCAACCAATTTCTCTGATTTGATGCTTGCATGACGGATGTTAAAAAAGAAAGAATTGAGTTTGTTTTGTTTCAATCTCTCTATAATAATTTATCGTTTATCGTCTCGTCTCGTTGGAGAACGTAAAACTGAGACAAAACTAGCCCTGTCAAGCCACAGACAATAACACTGGCTCTTTTGAGGGTACCTGAATGGGACTACGGTCAAGTCCGTCTCAGGAAGTAAGGTACAACGACATAATTATGTACCTGAATATCCCCCATTAGACGACTGAGCGAGCTCTCTGGCCTAGATGGCACCTCTTGGTATCCTCTTAATGGAATAATATATGAACTTACAGCTTTCTCTGGAATGAACCTGATTGTGCGGACTTTCTAGAGCTGCTGCAGGTGAATTTTAGATAAACTGAGGAGGTTGACCAGTGAGGGTGCTTCTAGGTTCCATCAAATGAAAATTGAAACTGAAATACTA
>NW_007406974.1:0-689 GCF_000475195.1 Diaphorina citri | reverse complement strand
CCTGCGATACGCTATCACTTGGGGGTAAAATACTGTCTGTTTTATGGTGTGTTTTAATAAATAAAATATAAAAACTAGATAATAATGTACAGTCTGAATTTGAATCCTGCTCTGCCCCGATATGGTGCACACGCATTCTTTAAACTGATTTGAAAAGAAACACACAGTAATGTTATTCATATTTAGAATTTCAGGTTAGTCCTTCTTGTCCGGATGGAATATGACCCTGAAAGTTCGTCTTACTAATCGTACTTACCTACTCACCGGTGAATCAGACTCAGACTCTAGAAAGCATTTGTTTATAGGTAGTTCAAAGTCCCCGTCATAAAGTAGCTATAAAGTGTACAAAGTTGGTAAGATATGTATACCGGGTAAGGGATGAATCCATTTGAAAGCATTACCCCAGCAGAAGCATCTTACCTCCTGTATTTAGGGATGTAATTTCTTCTGTCGTACGTTGTATAATGTCAAGGATTTATGAAATCGTTTTTGAACATCTCACTCATAACATCGCATCATGTTCTTATTCCTCGCATTCAAAATTTAAATGCTCCAAATTTATCTCCAGTACATGAGGAGAATTTCATGTCAGGAAAATCTGACGGTTTTTCGTGAGGAACGTTGCTGTTTCGCGTGGTGTAATAACACATTGGCATGGTTAGGTATGTGGCGGATTACGTTTAGCTCTT
>NW_007406973.1:0-689 GCF_000475195.1 Diaphorina citri | reverse complement strand
TTAAATCTCGTAGATTTAGACTGCAGAGGGACTACCACAATAATTAGACAATTCGATCGAGATGGTTCCTGAAATTTCCAGACCTTTAATTAAAATACTAATTGCTGATGACGTAAATTAAGTACTGTAACTGATTTAGGTTATCAAAGCAACTTTGGCGACGGTATAGGGTTTGCTGGTTGACAAAATTTGCCCTTTTTAACGCTCAGGTAGGTACTGACCCATGATTTTTTTAATTATAAGTTTTCCCTTTTGATTTTCAGGTTTTCACGGTTTGTCAATTTTTTGGAACCTCTAATTATGTTTTGTGATTAAATAATCAAATAACCTACTTATATTTTGGCGATTTTGATTATAGATCTCGGAGATTTAATAACATATTGTCAAATCCGCCCCGGGCGGGAATCGAACCCGCGGCCTAGCGCTTACAAGGCAGACGCACTACCAACTAAGCTAACTAGGCTGGCGACTGATAAATTGATAATAGTAAATCTATTAATCAAGTAGGCTTACCAAAAAGAAGCTTTTGACCTGATACCCAATAAGGCACTTAGGTACTCAACTAGGCATCCTTAACTAACTTACTTATTTACAGAATACTTACCAATTTTGCAGTGATTGTATTAGGCACTTACCAAAATAATAAGTAATAATTACTACATACCTACCTATTTTTTTTTTTTTTTTTT